>NC_047115.1:2473599-2601797 GCF_902500255.1 Thalassophryne amazonica | reverse complement strand
TTTGTTTTATTTTTTGGACATTTAGTCAGAAAGACAAAGGTTGGCAGGCATGTTTAGGAGTTCTTTTGTGGAAATGTTGATTGGAATGTTCTGTGGAACTGTAGCATCAAGAAGTGAGGAAAACGTGATGGATTTATTTATGAAGCAACAACATCCTTCAAAACCTACACTTCCTGAAGACACTGAAGGTGGAACATGGACAGAACCCCCACCACATCCACATGAATCCCGGAATTCAGATCCCATCCTTTCACTCCTCACCTCTGAACAAAGCTAAGCTGGATCTGGACTGGAATGGATTGTGACTCTGAAGTAAGATCGTTTGGCCTTCCTGGCTGTGAGTGACAGGATGAGGGCGTTATTTCCGAGGATTGTTCCAGAGCTGCCACGGTGAGGAGGGGCACAAATCCAGATTAATTTTTTTTTTAAGCCAAATTAAAGTCTTATTGCTAAACTCCTACTGTGACTGTGGAATTACTGTCAGGTCAGGGACCATCTGATCCACACTGACCACAGGAGGAACCCACAGCCTCCTGCCGGTCCATCCCCACCTGCCCAAAGTAACCATCTCCCTGCAGCAGCCAGTTGGAACATGGGAGTGTCCTTGTCCTTCTCCAGTCTTTGGGGTCCTCAAAACTGGGGCTCCTGTATGCTGGATCATGTCCAGAGAAACTCCACAATGTGGTGTCTGATGTTCCCTCACAGTGCCAGTGATCCTCCTCATCCGAGTCTCACTAAGGAACTGTTCACTGGACATAAAGTCGGTCTGGCAGGACCCAAAGATCCCAAGGATCCTCCACAGAAACCTGGAACCAAAGGCATCCAGTCTGTGCAAGCACTGATCAGTGCAGGAACCATAACACATCCCTGAGGAACACCAGAATTCACTAGGAAAAAGTCAAAACCTCCTCCACTCCACACAGCACTCATAAAATCTGTGTCCAGGCTGGACATGATGTCCAGGAAATTGTCAGGGATCACATGAATTCTCAGGGTGTCCCAGAGGGTCAAACTGTGCAAAAACCAACCTCAGTGAGACGCGAGTCCTCGCACAGCTCGGATGCACTCATTGGCCGACTGTCCTGAATGTGTCAGTCAGGTTTATTGTCTCTGAGAATGTTTGACAGACATGACATTTCTTCAGCCTTTAAAATCCAGGTGAAGCATTCTGACCTTAGCCAAAGGTCGAGGGGCGGGGCTTATGTAAACAGGTTGCAGACATTTCAGTGTTGATCTGAATCTGTCTGAAATGTTCTCTTTGATCTCTTTCTTTACAAGTCACACCTTATGATGTCACAAAGATGTGATGGGGATAAAAGCCAGTTTGGGAGAGTTACATTCTGCGCTGCAATGAACCGCTGACATTCTGCTGGTCAACAGCTAAACATGAACACAATCAGACGGCCCGGAGAGGAAGAGGGGGTGTGGCCTCCGTTTCCTCTCCTCTTGTGTTTTAGGCAGCTGCTGGTCGAGTGAGTCCGCATTCAGAGTTCTGTTTGGGTCGACACGCGATGGCGGCGATGGGACGACTGGTGCTGGTTCTGGCTTTATTAGTGAGCGTCCACTGTGAAGTGAGAGCCCGAGACCCCGACATTGTAGAAGACGAGGAGGAGCAGGGAGCATCACAAGGAGGATCAGCAGCAGGAGCACCTCCTCACCTCCACAGGCTTCACCCCAGGGCTACGACCCCACCAGGAGAAGGAGGGATCCACCCCGCCCGGTCCGGGTGAGTGGGACACAGTGCGGCTGTGGGCATCTGTCAGGGTTGAGGGTTTGATTTCCGCAGACATTAAAAGCAGAAAGCTTTGAAACCTTTTTGATTGATCTCAGAGATTTGGAAGAAACTGATCAATAATGATTTGATCCCTTTACAAATATGAAGAACAAATTTAATGAGCCATTTAAAGTTTGCTGAAAGATCCAAACAACAACAGAAATGTTGGGAAACTATCAGATATTAACAATGTGGATTAAAAAAGATCAAAGGATAAAATTGGGCTTTTATGAAGCAACAATGTGACGTTTAGCAAAAGGGGGAAGGAGGAAAGGTAGCAAGGGAAGGATACAGCATAGGAGAGAAGAGGAATCATGTTTGTGTGACCTTTTATGGGATTAGTTGGAAATTGTCCTGTTCCTGGAACATGACCTTTGACCTCAGAATGTGTTTTGGTTTCTGGGGCTTGTTTAGTGTCGACGTTCTCATTTTCTGAAAGTCAGTTTTAAGGTTAAAGTGAAAACAATCTAATTTTAAAGAAATGGCAGTAGATGACCTTTGACCTCAGAAATTGTAAAGTGCGTAAAGTGTCTTGATTTGACTTTCTTGTGATCTGGTACTATATAAATATAAGTGAATAGTATACTGATGTGTATGTCTGTGTGTCGACATGTAGTAGTGAATTTGTATTTATGTAAATATGACTGATTACAATTGATGGACTTGTACTAGCAGGGGTGGGCGCTAATAAGCTTTGCTTCAGCCCACACCCTTTCGGACTCACTAGTTTTGTTTATGCGTTTGTGGAATTGTTCATTTTTTTCTATTTGAATATTTTGTGTGCCGAATAAACTTTGTCACTTTGTCACTTGTCACAAATCAGACATGTGAACACACTTGCATGTGTCAGTGTGTGTTTGTTTATTTAGTTTATGAGGTCAAATTTAATTACTAACCTGCTCAGTGGTAACCTGGGTTAGGGCCTATTTGTTCTAAAGGTCAAAGGTCAATCATTTCAACTCTACGTAAGCTGCCGCTAAAGGCTAAAAGAAGTTAGCAACACCTTAAGAACTTTAAATAAAGACAATAAAATGCTGAGACGGCGTATGTGCATGTGTACGTGCACTACAGCATTATCACAGAGTGTGAACAAAAAATAAATAAATCACTGTTTGTCACGTGACCGTGTTCCCGCACGAGTTTGTGTTACATCAAAATTTAACAAGGAACAAAAACAAACACAAATGACTGAAAACAGTCTATTTGACCTTTTCTGACCTCAAAGAAAGGTTCCAGTTCCACGTCCGTTTACTCACTGTGATCCTGTTTTATGGATAAACTTTTCTTCTCACATCATTGTGTTTTATATAAAAAACAAAAAACTTCCAGTTTTTCTAGAATATTTCTTCGCTTATTTATTTGTTGATTTATTCATTTATTTATTTATTCAAGGTGTCACGCTGTGTGACTGCTACGTTAGGCTCCACCCCCCCAACCCATATAGAACATGGATGGATGAATTTATTTACTCACTCACTCATTCATTTATTGGTTCATTTATTTAGCATTTATTTTCTTTACTAATTTTAGTTTGAGTGTGTTTTTTTTAAGTCCAGAGGAAATGTGTTCACATCTCACAGCACCAGAACCGAGTCCCAGGCACATGTGGTTAAACGAGCCAGTCAAAACCCACAAGGTTATGTTTAAATGTAGTTGAATCCACTTCAGTTTTACGAGTTTCAATCCAGTCCAAACCAGTTTAATTCAGTTTCATCAATCTTAAATTTTTGGTTTTGGAATAATTAAAACATTGTCAAAATCTTTAATATTAGATTCAAATAATTTTAAAAGCCTCTTAAGTTTAAGCTGCATCATTAAGTTTCAGGTTTATTTGATTGCATGATACATTCAATGGCAACTCAGAAAAAGTCAGATTTCTAACTTGGGACAGTTTTCTGAGTGTCAGCGTTCACATTTTACATCACTTCCCACATGATGCAGAAGAAATCCAATTTTCTGAGGCCAAACATGATGGAATTTAGAGTTCGGACCTCTCACTGCCGACATTTACTGAACACGGCAAAAGTCACACTACTCACCGCCGACGTTTACTGAACACGGCAAAAGTCACACTACTCACCACCGATGTTTACTGAACACGGCAAAAGTCACACCACTCACCACCGATGTTTACTGAACACGGCAAAAGTCAGACTTCTCACCGCCGATGTTTACTGAACACAGCAAAAGTCAGACTTCTCACCACCGATGTTTACTGAACACGGCAACAGTCAGACTACTCACCGCTGATCTTTACTGAACACGGCAAAAGTCAGACTACTCACCGCCAATGTGAACACAGCAAAAGTCACACTACTCACCGCCGATGTTTACTGAACACGGCAAAAGTCAGACTACTCACCGCCGACGTTTACTGAACACAGCAAAAGTCAGACTACTCACCACCGACGTTTACTGAACACGGCAAAAGTCAGACTACTCACCGCCGACGTTTACTGAACACGGCAAAAGTCAGACTTCTCACCATCGAAGTTTACTGAACACGGCAAAAGTCAGACTACTCACCGTCAATGTTTACAGAACACGGCAAAAGTCAGACTTCTCACCGCCGAAGTTTACTGAACACGGCAAAAGTCAGACTACTCACCGCCGATGTTTACTGAACACGGCAAAAGTCAGAATACTCACCACCGATGTTTACTGAACATGGCAAAAGTCAGAATACTCACCGCTGACGTTTACTGAACGTGGCAAAAGTCAGACTACTCACCGCCAATGTTTACTGAACATGGCAAAAGTCAGACTACTCACCGCCGATATGAACACAGCAAAAGTCAGACTACTCACCGCCGATGTTTACTGAACACGGCAAAAGTCACACTATTCACCACCGATGTTTACTGAACACAGCAAAAGTCAGACTACTCACCGCCAATGTTTACTGAACATGGCAAAAGTCAGACTACTCACAGCCAATGTTTACTGAACATGGCAAAAGTCAGACTTGTTGATGCCAGTCAAATAAAAAGAAGTTTTTATAATCTGTTAAAAATAATCTAACGAGTCAGACTTCTCACCGCCCATTTTTACTGAACGTGGAAAATGTCACACTTCTCACCGCCAGTGTTTATTGGATGCAGCATAAGTCAGTGCTCCAGTGAAAGTTTCATAACTCCATGTCCAGTTTCCAGCCGGCTGATGTTGGAACAGTAACTGAATACTGAGTATGGTCACTTTCATTTTGAATGTTTATTTTTTGTAGTTTGATTTTTGATATGATGGAATAAATCAAAGCAAACAGCTATAAAAATAAGCCAACAAATGAGTGAGTTTTACAAGTTGAAATTAAACTGAGATGAATGACAGTGGGGACAATGCTTGACCTCTGACCTCAGAAAAAGGAAGCAGTCAAAAACTGCAAACAGGCAAAGAATCCGGATCAGCAGATAAAATCCTGACAGGAAGTGTTTCTTTGTCATCAGCCATCTCTAATGACATCATCAGCCTTCCTGCACACATTATCACACCATCAACATGTGCATGTCTGTGCGTGTGTCTGTCCATGCGTGTGTGCACATGCAGGAATTGGTGTACGTTTGTGCACCAGCGGGTGATCACTATGGCGGCGGTGTGTGGATCAGAGACATACACTGTCAAGTCCCAGAGTCCCTGTCCAAGTGGCACGCCAGACTGTCAGCTGGTCATGTGAGTACTGACAATGTCGATACTTTATTAGGCACATCACTACTCCTGTGGGTTGAGGAAACATTCTAATCAGCCAATCATATGACAGCAGCTCCAGGAATTAAATAACTGCAGATGCAGTTCAAATAAAATAAACAGACTTTTTCCACAGTGGATACTGGTGTTCCTCAGGAAAGTGTTCTGGCTCCCACAGTGGTTGCATGGACTGTTTGTTAGGGTGATGAACTTGAGAAACTTGGGTCCTTACGTGGATGAGAAAAGCTTTAGTCACCTTAACTCTGCAGATGATGCTGAGATCTTTATAGAATGAATAGTTGGGTCAAGGTTCAGACTTTCAAGGACCTCCTGTAGTCAACCATCAAAAGTGGATCTGTATGGAGTGAAAGTGTTGAAGTGGTGAAGACATTCAATGATATCTGATTGTTTAATAAAATCTTGGAAAGTGAGAGCATGCCTGAAAAGTGGAGATGAAGAGTGCTGGTTCCTATTTTTCAGAACAAGGGTGATGTGCAGAACTGCAGTAACTACAGAGGCATAAAGCTGATCAGCCACAGCATGAAGTTATGGAAAAGAGTAGTAGAAGCTAGGCTTAGAAAACAGGCGAAGATCTGTGAGCAGCAATATGGTTTCATACTGAGAAAGAGCACTACAGATGCAATGTTTGCTCTGAGAATACTGGTGGAGAAGTATAGAGAAGGTCAGAAGGAGTTACATTGTGTGTTTGTGGATTTAGGCGGCACGGTGGTTAGTGGTTAGCACTGGTGCCTCACAGCAAGAAGGTAGTGGGATCGATTCCCAGCCTTTCTTTGTGGAGTTTGCATGTTCTCCTCGTGTTTGTGTGGTTTTTCTCTGGGCATTCCGGTTTCCTCCCACAATTATAAACATGCTTATTTAGAGTCTGCTCCTTTCTCTGCCCCTGACCAAGGCAGCATCTACATCTGGAGTTGGTCCCCAGGTGCTGGACTGTGGTTGGATTGTATCTAACTGTAATTAGGATGGTTAAAAGCAGAGAACAAGTTGTGTTGTATGTATATATGTGCAATGACAATAAAGACTCTATTCTATTCTTATGACAGGGTGCCAAGAGAAGAGCTGTGGTATTGGCGGTGATGGACAGATTGACAGATGAGATCAGACAGGAGTCAACATGGACTATGATTGAGATGGTTTGGACATGTGTAGAGGAGGGAACCAGGGTATATAGGGAGAAGGATGCTGAGGATGGAGCCACCAGGCAGGAGGAGAAGAGGGAGACCATAGGGTTGGTTTATGGATGTGCTGAGGGAGGACTTGCAGGTGGTTGGTGAGACAGAGGAAGATACAGAGGACAGGATGAGATGGAAATGACTAATCTGCTGTGGTGGCCACTAATGGGAGCAGCCAAAAGAAGAAGAAGCAGTTTTCCCTTCCAAAAACTTCCCAGGCTTTATCCTTCAAAGTATTTCTGTGCATTAAACTGTGTTTTCAGGTACAAATTGTCCACGCGGCCCGTCTACAGGCAGAAACAAACAGTCTTCACTGCTCTGCTGTGGCGATGCTGTCCAGGACACAGCGGACCAAACTGTGAGGGCACAGGTTGGTCCTGAAACACATCACATGGTATCCATAGCAACAACATGAACACCAATCAGTTGATGAATCATTAGATGATTTTTAAAAGATTATTAAAACTTCCTTTCTTTTTATTTGATTGATCAACAAGTTCTCTGATCCTCTTTGTTTCATTTTGAAACAAGCAGCTGATAAAATAAAAATAAGAAAAGCTCAAAAGTACGAATCATAGGTGAATAGTAATATAGAGGATAGTAGTAGCAGTAATTACATTAACTAGAGTAGTATTAGAGTAACTAGTTACCAGTAAAAATACTAGTAGTAGTACTAGTTGTAACAGTGGTGTAGAAGCAGTAGTAGTAACAGTAAAGATGCTAGTAGTAGTCGTAGTAGCAGTAACAGTAGTACTAATAATAGCAAAATCACATTTTGTGGCTAAAAATGCTTTAGACCAAGAATGTGATGGAATTAAAATCCACAAACGTCGAGTGGCCGAGACCAACAGTCTAACGCTCCGAGTTCAGGTCTCGTTCCAAAAACCCAAGTCAGGGTGGAGGAAGGAAATCCAAACATCCAAAGTGTTTTTTGGGTTTGTGCTCGTCTCTATTTTTAAATGCCACCGCGATCACTCATGACTTAATTTAATCCAGATGTGGTACTTGTATGGGAACATGATGCTCCCACGTCTCCACAGCAGAACCTGAAAACATCAAACTGCTTTTTTCTCCTTAGTGACCAACAATCAGCTGGATCCTGGAAGACCTGTTTTGACTGCAGGATCCAAACCAGGAAGAGCACACCTTCAGCATCCAGGTGTGTGCCAGCATTAGTGCATTTGCTCAGCATTAGGTCTCCCGATGTTTATGTTTCAAGTTGGTTCAGAAAAGCCACTCATTGGTCAACAGACATGAGTGGAACTGGTCCTTTCCACCAAGGAACCCTCCATACTCAGCCCAGAGGAATTTGATAAGGAAGTTTCTGGTACCAGGTCGGTCCAGAGGTCCCTGGTGGTAGGAGTCGTGTGTCAGAGGAAGGGTTCCTTCAGCTTTGGTCAGACTGCCGGTTCAGATCTGATCTCACTGACTGACTGTCCACATTACATCCACGAGTGACCAGATCCGATGTGTGTGTCCGCATCTGAACACTGCAACTAAATGCACACCGAGCTCCGTGAATGATCAAAGGTCAGGGTGCGTTTATATTTTTTAGGTTTTATATATATTATAACACGCTTCACATGAGGTGAGTTTGGGCTTTTGTGTGTGTGTCTGGAATCACACATTGAATATTTGGGGGTTTTTTGGAGCGAGCAGTGAAGGATTTTATTAGAGTGGGGTGAAAATGACTGGAGCAGAGCGAGTGAAGTGGCGCTCACTCTCTGCCGCATTTCTCACTGCAGTTCTCGCCTGGTTTGCCAGATATGGAAAAAATTGATTTCATGATAGATTTTTGACTGTTCAGACTTGCAGCATGGAATCAGGTTCAAACCGGATATGCATCAGCAGTCTGGACGAAGCCTCTGTTGAGCCCCCAGTAGGGTGGTCCTTATTCTGCAAAGTTTTGAAATTTAATCCTCTGACCCCCTGAATAGGTTCCATTTGACGAGAAAACATACAGTGTTAAAATTTGTTTATATACTCGTAAATTCATTTTTAGAGGGAACTAGTCGTAGTAATGCTATATGAACTAAAGCTTAATGGTGCCCCCCCCAAAACATCTTGATGAATCCTCCTGGTGCTCACTTAGAAATTCAACACGACCTCCACAGGTGATTTTCAAACATTAGTTTGTATCACGTTATATGGCAGAAAACAGCAACATTTCAATGCTTTTCAGCTCCTTCTAAAAATTTATTTATATCAGGACAATTTTACACAGCATGTTTTCTGTCATTTGGAACCTATTCAGGGGGTCAAAGGATTACATTTTAAAACTTTGCAAAACACAGACCTCCCTACCCCACAGGCTGAGGACACGCCCACGCCTATGGTTAGTTTTGGGAGGAGGACTGAGGACATGCTGCATGGAGACAGTGGACTTTATATTCAGCCGTCTCACTGTTTGCTTGCTGGTTTATGAAGTTCAAAGGAGTTTTGGCTTTGTGATGTCACAAAGACCAGCTGGGATAGTTGGATGACTGTTGACCACTTTTAGGTGGATGCAGAATTTAGGAATTTGATGTAATGAGCGTCTTTGTGATGCAGAGACACACAAGGCCACAGAATCTGTTGGTTTTGAGTTACTGTTGACAAAAGCTGCCTGAGATAGACTCACTCACTGGCGCCCTCACTCACTCACGGACCGGTATCCATAGCAACAGTGAGTCAGTCAGTGAGTCACTGACTGACTGACGCCCTCACACTCACTGACTGACGCCCTCACTCACTGAGTGACTGACGCCCTCACTCACTGAGTGACTGACGCCCTCACTCACTCGCTGGCTCCCTCACTCACTCACTCGCTGGCTCCCTCACTCACTCACTCGCTGGCTCCCTCACTCACTCACTCGCTGACGCCCTGACTCACTCACTGGCTCCCTCACTCACTGACGCCCTGACTCACTCGCCGGCTCCCTCACTCACTCACTGACACCCTCACTCACTCAGTCACTGACTCACTCACTCACTGACGCCCTCACTGTCACTGATGCCCTCACTCACTCACTGACCGGTATCCATAGCAACAGTGAGTCAGTGAGTCAGTCACTGACTGACTCACTCACTGACGCCCTCACTCACTCACTGGCTCACTCACTCACTGACTGACTGACTGACTCACTCACTCACTGACTGACTGACTGACTGACTCACTGAAGCCCTCACTCAGTCACTGACTCACACACTCACTGACGCCCTGACTCACTCGCTGACGCCCTCACTCACTCACTCACTGACTCACTCAGTCACTGACGCCCTGACTCACTCGCTGACGCCCTCACTCACTCACTCAGTCACTCACTCAGTCACTGACGCCCTCACTCACTCGCTGACGCCCTCACTCACTCACTCAGTCACTCACTCAGTCACTGACGCCCTCACTCACTCAGTCACTCACTCACTCACTCACTGACTCACTCAGTCACTGACGCCCTGACTCACTCGCTGACGCCCTCACTCACTCACTCAGTCACTCACTCAGTCACTGACGCCCTCACTCACTCAGTCACTCACTCAGTCACTGACGCCCTCACTCACTCAGTCACTCACTCAGTCACTGACGCCCTCACTCACTCAGTCACTGACTCACTCACTCAGTCACTGACTCACTCACTCAGTCACTGACTCACTCACTCACTGACGCCCTCATTCAGTCACTGACTGACTCACTCACTCACTGACTACCTCACTCACTCACTGACACATTTTGTTGTGCAAGTTCCATAACAAATTATGAGATGGATTATTTTGAGCATGAGCAGGACGATGTGTTGTAAGTATTGCACTATTCTCTGTGTGTGTGCTTTTATATCAGTACTGCAGTACTTTGTGAGTTTTTATAGCAGTACTGCAGAACTTTCTGGGGTTTTATATCACTACTGCAATCATTTGTCTTTTTTTTAAGTACTGCAAAAACTTTTTTTTTTAAATCAGTACTGCAATACTTTGTGTTTTTATATCACTACCGCAGTACTTTGTGGTTTTTATATCAGTACTGTGGAACTTTGGGGGGGGGTTGTATCATTGTTTACTGCAATACTTTGTGTTTTTATATCACTACTGCAATACTTTGTGTTTTTATATCACTACTGCGGTAATCTGTGGGGGTTTTTTATATCACTACTGCAATACTTTGTGTTTTTATATCACTACTGCGGTAATCTGTGGGGGTTTTTTATATCACTACTGCAATACTTTGTGTTTTTATATCACTACTGCGGTAATCTGTGGGGTTTTTTTATATCGGTACTGCAATACTTTGTGTTTTTATATCACTACTGCGGTAATCTGTGGGGGGTTTTTATATCGGTACTGCAATACTTTGTGTTTTTATATCACTACTGCGGTAATCTGTGGCGTGTTTTTATATCGGTACTGCAAAACTTTGTGTTTTTATATCACTACTGCGGTAATCTGTGGCGTGTTTTTTATATCGGTACTGCAATACTTTGTGTTTTTATATCGGTACTGCAATACTTTGTGTTTTTATATCGGTACTGCAATACTTTGTGTTTTTATATCACTACTGCGGTAATCTGTGGGGGGTTTTTTTTATATCGGTACTGCAATATTTTGTGTTTTTATATCACTACTGCGGTAATCTGTGGGGTTTTTTTTATATCGGTACTGCAATACTTTGTGTTTTTATATCACTACTGCGGTAATCTGTGGGGGTTTTTTTATATCGGTACTGCAATACTTTGTGGTTTTATGTCACTACTGCGGTAATCTGTGGGGGGGTTTTTATATCGGTACTGCAATACTTTGTGTTTTTATATCACTACTGCGGTAATCTGTGGGGGTTTTTTAATATCGGTACTGCAATACTTTGTGTTTTTATATCACTACTGCGGTAATCTGTTTTTTTTTTTTTTTATATCAGTAGTGCAATACTTTGTGTTTTTATATCACTACTGCGGTAATCTGTGGGTTTTTTTTTTTTTAATATCAGTACTGCAATACTTTGTGTTTTTATATCACTACTGCGGTAATCTGTGGGGGTTTTTTTTATATCGGTACTGCAATACTTTGTGGTTTTATGTCACTACTGCGGTAATCTGTGGGGGGTTTTTATATCGGTACTGCAATACTTTGTGTTTTTATATCACTACTGCGGTAATCTGTGGGGGTTTTTTTTATATCGGTACTGCAATACTGTGTTTTTATATCACTACTGCGGTAATCTGTGGGGGTTTTTTTTATATCGGTACTGCAATACTTTGTGTTTTTATATCACTACTGCGGTAATCTGTGGGGGGTTTTTTATATCGGTACTGCAATACTTTGTGTTTTTATATCACTACTGCGGTAATCTGTGTTTTTTTTTTTTTTATATCAGTACTGCAATACTTTGTGTTTTTATATCACTACTGCGGTAATCTGTGGGTTTTTTTTTTTAATATCAGTACTGCAATACTTTGTGTTTTTATATCACTACTGCGGTAATCTGTGGGTTTTTTTTTTTTAATATCAGTACTGCAATACTTTGTGTTTTTATATCACTACTGCGGTAATCTGTGGGGGTTTTTTATATCGGTACTGCAATACTTTGTGGTTTTATGTCACTACTGCGGTAATCTGTGGGGGTTTTTTATATCGGTACTGCAATACTTTGTGTTTTTATATCACTACTGCGGTAATCTGTGGGGGTTTTTTATATCGGTACTGCAATACTTTGTGTTTTTATATCACTACTGCGGTAATCTGTGGGGGGTTTTTATATCGGTACTGCAATACTGTGTTTTTATATCACTACTGCGGTAATCTGTGGGGGGTTTTTATATCGGTACTGCAATACTGTGTTTTTATATCACTACTGCGGTAATCTGTGGGGGGTTTTTATATCGGTACTGCAATACTTTGTGTTTTTATATCACTACTGCGGTAATCTGTGGGGGGTTTTTATATCGGTACTGCAATACTTTGTGGTTTTATGTCACTACTGCGGTAATCTGTGGGGGTTTTTTATATCGGTACTGCAATACTTTGTGTTTTTATATCACTACTGCGGTAATCTGTGGGGTTTTTTTTTTTTTTATATCAGTACTGCAATACTTTGTGTTTTTATATCACTACTGCGGTAATCTGTGGGGGGTTTTTATATCGGTACTGCAATACTTTGTGTTTTTATATCACTACTGCGGTGCTTTGCATTTTTATATATCAGTACTTTTTTTAGATTCCAGTCAGAAACATGTAGATAGTATTTTAGGAACCATCAAGCAATGAAAATAGACCTTTGACCTTTGGCGCTTTGATTCACAGTCGAACAAAGAAAGAAAAAGAGGCGTCACACGTTGCTCGGACTGAAACGACTTCCTGTGAGCTCAGAACCAGATCACGGAATCACAGCGAGCCGTAAAATACAATGAATGTTCTCAGGCGTGTCTATTATTGTGGCAGGAAGTGACACGGTGACAGAGTACCACGCAAAGCCTGATGGGTAAAGATTAGGAGCAGATATTTGGGGATTTCAGCTCAGAACTTCGGCCCTTTACTTCCTGTGTCTTCCCAAAATAAACTGGAACTCTGTGGACAGTCCTCGAATAGGACGGACTTTAGTAGAAACACACACACTGAACTGAGAGTCAGAGGACACGCCCACCTTCCACCTGGCTTTGTAAGGAGTGCACGTTGTTTTAAACTCAGTCATCTCTTAATCCAGGATCAATTTGAAATCGGTTTGTGAACTAGCTTCCTCTTGCGTCTCGGCAGTCCTGAGGTTTTCCTGCGTTTGAAGCAGCGTGCTGGTTTTACCGGGGTAACTCTGTCTGCATGACAACGTCTCTGCTCATTGTTGTGTTTGCGTTCAGGTGTCCAGGTGGAGCTCCAACAGCAGCGTGGAGACCTGGAGCGGGAACAGAGTGACCACCAGGGGTCAATCAACCCACCCCACAGCCCAGACACAGGCCACGCCTACCGCTCCCACCACACCCCACATGATGCTGCAAACCAGGATGACCACGAGCAGCTGGAGCCCCCCCTTCCTGGTAGGTTTGGAACCTGCATGATGCAGAAACAAACAAAGAACTTCTCAGAAGTGTTTTATGGGACAGATTTGGTTTTCACAGGGACGGGAAGTGTGCAAGAACACACAGAGGAAATCCCATCTTTCTTGTCTCTACTTTCCTGGGTGTGTTTGTATGTGTAGTGTATATAAGGGAGGTGATGGATCAGAGGATCCTCGGTTCAAATCCCAGCCTGACTAGAAAATCACCAAGTGCCTTGGGCAAGCTCCCAGTGTGTAGTGAGCACCTTGTATGGCAGCACTCTGACATTGGGGTGGATGTGAGGCATTATTGTAAAGCGCTGTTGAGCATCTGATGTACAGTAGATGGAAAAGTGCTACATAAATGCAGTCCATTTACCATTTAAATACCAGTGGAATAATGAGGGTGAGAAATGAGGAGCAGGTGTGCAGAAGGTGCTGGAAGGGGGCGTGACCAGGGAAGACAAAGGTAAGTGCAAGAGAGCGAAGTGAGGCAAAAGCAAAGTGAACTGGGACAAGATAACTAAGTGGCTGAAAAACCAATGGTGCAAAGCAAGTTAAGTAAGTGACAGAAAAACTAAGTGTATAACGTGACGTGTTCCAGACAAGCAATAATGCATGAGCAAAACAAAAGGGGAAACAAAACTAGGAAATAACATGACTAATCCAAATAGCAGGAAACAAACAAGAAGATCTATGATTATAATCAAAACTAGAACAGTGACTAAAGCATAATACAAGAAATGTGATAACCAGAACTAAACTTAAAGGACCAGAGACGTTACATCAGCAACTTTAAGTTAACCACTAGATAGCCAAAGGAAGAATCCATGACAAAAGTGTAACATAAAGAAAAGCAATGAATAACCGAATGACTGCAAGCTAATAAAAAGGTAAAGAATGAAACCAGCAACGAAATAGTAAACAAAGCAAAGCAATAAACAGAACCAAACTGAGATATAAACTAATGAAAGGTAAAACCGGAAAATCAAAGAGGAAATAAGGCAACAAACGAAGACCTAACCCCTGAGCCGGGGCTGAGCATGACAGTTCTTCAGTAAGTTAGTATTTAAGGTCATCGCACGTTAGTTAACATCCCGATTTGCAACACAGCATCAACGTAATCATGATTGTAAGTCTATCTGGGCACATGTGGTAATAATTTTTGGTTGCTGATGTGTCTTATTGATGAAAATTAGTGACGGAGAACTGAAGTGTTTTGAACCACTGAATCAATATGAAGCCATGATTCAGTGTTTTGAAGCTTTTGATACAGTTAGATATGTTAACATCTGTTCTGTATGTTTAATAATAATAAAGGTTCTATGTGCTCCTTGAAATTTTTGACAGTATTGTTGTTTAAAAACATTAATAAAATAGTTATGTTATAATGTGATTGTGCCATCATAAAATACTGTATGTAATAAAGATATAAATTGTGAAGTGCTTGCAGAACTTGGGACTGTTATGACCATTTTACATATTTGAATTTACATATAAATAAATTGACAAATTTTGTGATGTAAGCCGATGATGAACTTCCCCTCTTTGACAGACCAGCAGACGTCGCTGATATATATATATATATAGCAATAGTTTTTTTTTTTTTTTAGTAGTTACACTGAAAGAATAAAACACCACTTAACTGGCTACAGGAGAGTTGGTTTTCCCTTTCAAGGACAACATTTATTACACACAGCTCTATGAGCTTCAGCCTCATTAGTAATAAAGCAACAACACCTAAAGCTCCAAAACTATGCACAAGTAGAGTCTAATAAAAGTCTTAAAATAGTTCATCAAACACAAAAGTCAACATGTGGCTACACACAAGCCACTTATTATTATTATTATTGTTATTATTATTATCTATGCTGGAATAAGGGATAGAACTCTTGAAATTATTGTTCCTTACTTTCCATTTCAATCAGACTCACAGGTGACATGTTCATCCACAGACTTTGAACTGGCGATTTGCGCAGTTTATAGCTGCACATGAAGGTATTTTTTTGGCAAAATCACAACGAATAAAGTTGCATGAGCCTCATTAAGGATCAATAGAAAAGAGCGTTTGGGAGCAAGACATGGGAGTGGTAATATGGCGGCCAAAAATATTGGCCAATGCAGCAGAGAGCAGGAAGTTGACCTGAACCTTCAGGAAGTGTCGCCAATGAGCTGTGAACTGTCAGAATAAAACCTTAAAACTAAAAAAACAACAAAAAAAAACACCTTATTTTTGTTTCCTTTTGCTTTGAATGAGTTGATGATTTGATTTATTATTGATGCATCACTTTGGGAATAATAACTTTTAAATGGAAAAAAAACAAACAGATTGGGACCTGGATTCCAGCTGACCTTTGACCCCTGATGACCTTTTTGTTTTGGGTGCAGGTGATCTGGACTCAGAGGCCACCTTTCATTACCCAGAAGCCCCTGCTGTCTTACCCGTGCCCCACATGATGGCGCTGCTCATGTCGCAGCTGCAGCCGGTCCTGCAGGGATTCAACCGTAGCCTGGAGCAGCTGAGCCGCCGGCTCGCCGAACTGGGCCGTGACGTGGACGGGCTGCGGCGCGCCCAGCCCAACGAGGGCGCAGAGGAGCGTTTGGACTCCAAACTGAACGGGATTCTGCAGAACATGGAGGTGGTCCAGAGACAGCTGAGCCACCAGCGAACCCACCTGGAGGAGCGGCTGCACTCCCAGCATGCAATGCTGCACTACAACCTGACCAGCTTCAAGGCGGACGTGGACCTGAAGCTCAAACGGAACCAGAAGGTGCTGCAGGTCGGTCGCCTTCTGACAGACGCCAGATTAGTTTTAAAACAAACAAGCTGGGAAAGAGAAAAACAGGTTAAAGTTTGGTGATATTAGTTTCTTTAAATTTGCTTTTTTTTTTTTTTATAACCAGCAGTGGTGGAGCTCAGTGTCCATCAGAGCTGGGCGTCAGACAGGGAAGAAAAAAACAAAAAAAGAAAACATGTCACCAGTATCCACCAACAGTCCATTAGATGACAGAGTTCAGCAGCTGGCAGGCGGGTCTGAGGGACGTTACATCAGCAAAATTAAGTTGATTTTTGTATTAAATTTGAATCAGTTTTTCAGACAAAATGATTCCATTTATTATTTTTGAGTTATTGTGTTAAACTGGAGTCAAATGGAATCAGGGTAACGTACGTCTGAGGGACATCAAGAGTTTGACTCTTTCCAAACAGATTCTGCACCTTTTTTTCTTTTTCTTGATTTTTGTGTCTGTTTTGTATAAAAGCAACTAAAACCTGAAGCCAGTCAGGTTGTTGTTTTTTTCCCCCCAGTTTTTCCAAAATTACTTAATTTCAAGTTCCGGCTTTATGGGGCACCTTGAACACAACATGAGGCTGCAGCTTCAACACACACACACACACACACACACACACACACACACACACACACACACACACACACACACACACACACGTTACTTTAAGGGGGGAAAACGTAAATAAGCCTGTTTTGAATAAACAAGTTTTCCAGCTTCACCAGAAAACAGTAAAATCTTAATAATCTGTTTGGGTTTGTTGTGGGAAGAAGACGGTGCCGGCGTGTCCGAGTCGTTTGTTTATGTCCACCGTTCATGATGCTGTAAACAGATTTGTCTGGTATCTGATCCCAGATCAGCTTGCAGACCATGAACGCAACACTGGAAGAGTTGAAGCTGGACCAGGATCTCCTCCTACCTCCAGAAACTCCTCCTCCTCTGAAGGCCACACCCTCGCAGCAGCCCACAGACACCTCGGCGCTATGGGCAGTCATCAACCAACTGGACAACATGGTCGTCAACAACACTGTGAAGGTCTGTAGATGTTACCATCATCCTGCTTATCTTTCTGTCGTCAGCCATGTTGGAAATGCCTACCAGTGCCCCCTAGAGGCCACAGTGTTAATCACAAGCTCAATATAATGTGACACTAGTCTTTGAGGCCCTTTGGTGCCAGAGCTAGTCCCTGGATTCTGTAACGTGAAGTAAAGGACTCCTGCTGGATGGGATGCCAGTCCATCACAGGTTCCTTCCCCAGCCAAAGCTGGAACACATTTCCAGCTGGGTGGACTGAGACTGTGCAGATGAAATGTTTTGTTTGAGGACATAGACTTATTTGTAGTCCAACTCCCACTAAGCTACCTGAACTCCAGGTCTACATGGAGACACAAGTTCATAGCTCCTGGTGTTCCCAAGTGGTCTCCTAATCAGAACAGAGTCCACTGGGACCAGGTTCACATGGTTCACACGGCACGGCGCAGATCACAGGGAAGTCCTGGTCACAAACAGTCCTGTCATATGAGCAATAACAAATGTGAATCCATAGATACAAACCGTAAACGGGATCTCTTCCAGTGATTTGGCGTGCCAGCATCGCAGGGCAGCGCCACACTGCATTATGGGTAAAGACAAATAAAAAAGTGAATTTCAAAAGTGCAGGAAATGTTTTGGCGTGTTTTGCCATGATGCATCACGTTTTCACGGGGAAGACCAAGGACACGCTTAAGGGGCTACGTCTCTCAGCTGGCTTGGGAACGCCTCGGGGTTCCCCCGGAGGAGCTGGGGGAGGTGTGTGTGGATCGGGAAGTCTGGGCGGGAGGTCTTGAGCTGCTACCCCCGTGACCGACACTGGATAAAGTGGAAGAAAATGGATGGATGGATGGATGTTTTGACATAAGGAATCAGCTGTTCTTGGGTACATCCAAGAAAAAACCTTGTGTGGCAGCTTTGTGCAGGTTGTTAGTGTTTCATCACCGCCTACAGTGACCTTGTATGTTGACATCACGACGCCATGGCGTGTGCATGTAGGCGAGCCTCAGCTGTCTCAGTGACATCACTGATAAACACAGATGTTGTTGTGATGCAGGTGACGGGGCTGCTGGAGACGACTTCAGGAGACATCCAGCAGCTCAAGCTGGGCTTTAAGGATCTGGAGGAACGGATCGCCCAGACAGGGAGGAACACTCAGATCCTGTTCATGGAGACAGGGTTGGAGGTGGAGGAGGCAAAGGTGAAGGTCCTGACACAGGTCAGCGAGCTGGCAGGGAATCTGAGCCAGCAGGGTCAGCGGCTGCAGGAGACGGAGGAAGACGTGGACTATCTGTACACAGCCTTCTATAAGCAGTCAAATATATCCAGAGACTGCGACTGCAAGGACCTGGCAGCTACCGTGGGCCGTGTGGAAAGGGGCCTGGCCAATGTGACGGTGCTGGCTTACGAAAACCGCTTAGCCCTGGATGAAAACAAGGAGGGAGTGGAGACCTGGGGTGGGATCAGCGACTGGGAACCAGTAGTGGAGGCTTTACAACGTGACCTTCAACAGGTAAGAAACATGACTTATGACAACGTACCGTTAAGTCAGATCCTGATGTTTTCAGTGTTCCAAATAAAACCGCCATACTTGGCTTTCTCCATCACCACCACCCCACAGGTGAAGGAGTCTCTGGCCTTTGAGCAGAGCCAGACCAGGACTTTGCACTTGAACGTGACCCAGCTGAGGAACTCAGTGGTTACTGACCTGTCCAGCATGCAGAAGACTGACAGGAAGCTGGAAGGGGAGATAGGATATCTCAATGCTTCCTTTGCCTCTTTGCTGAAAGATGCCATCCGACACAGCGAAGTGCTGAAGCTGCTGCTGGGGGAGGAAGTTCTGGAGTTCCTGGATTGGCCAGAGTCAGAGCAGGAGGCTAACTCCATCCCAGTACTGAAAGAGCACCTGAGGAACCTGGAGGAGCAGCTGAGTGGACACAACTTGATTATCACATCAGTGCTGGGCAATGGACCAGGTACAGATCACACATCCATTTTACACTCACAGGCACATCCATAAATTTAGTCAAGTGTGACCTGAGCAGCCAGCTCACTCGCCGATCACCACAAACACCATTTAGCATTGACCTGCCACAGCCAGACTATACATGGGCGTGTGCTTCATGTCATTACTGGATACCTAACAATGAGGCACCTGTGTGCTGGGTTAGACTCAGGAAAACACATCCCATGACCGTGGTGATGAAGGTGAAGGTGCTGTTACCTTAAATGTCACGAGGTTCCTCTAGGCCACTCTGACCACAACTGACACATGTCATTCCATTGGCACCCAATGATTCTCTAGACTCGAGACTTAATACCACAGACTAGGGATGGCCACAAGACCACCTCTATTAGAGTTCAAGTCAAGACCAAGTCCTTAATGGATTGAGTTTGGGACCAAGACTGGGATTTTCTAGTGGTCAAGACTGAGTCAAGACCAAGTCTTTACAGGAGGTGAGACACAGTCCAGACAGACAGCCAAGAAAACAAGTTTGCTTTCAAGAACACAAATTTAATTAGACTTTACGTCACCAGATCAATATTCAAAAGTGACATTTCTGCTGGGGAGACGGGCTCAGCAGCTCTGCTGGGGTCAACCTGAATACTGTATGAAAGGACCAAACTGAATATGTCATAGCTGTCTCAGACAGAGAATGTGTTCCTTTGATGGCTCACATTAACAGCGTGAGGATAATTATAATTTAAATTTGTAATTAAGGTGTGCACTTATTCTTGCTGGAGACGGGGACTAGATTGAGTGAAGTTGCTTTTATTTCCAAGACAAGACCAAGTAAGTGAAAAGGTGGTCTTGAGACTTGAGACCAAGACCAGACTCAAGTACTGCAACACTACCACAGACATACTGTGGTAGTTAGACCTGGATTCTAGCTGAATGCCTAAGGCCATGAATAAATAAGAGCACAAGCAACAGGATCTAAAGACCTTACCACTGTCCCATCTCCAATGACCTCACGACTCCACAAGCTCTTCCAGTAATCTCTTGGCATCACTGGTACAGGACCCAAACATAAGAACATCACTGCAGAGATCAACGAAATCTCTCAAGTTCAAAACTTTGACCAGAAAGAAACTTCTACACTCCAAGAAGTCACCAAAAGCCTGGGTTTTATGGTGTGTTTACACATAGGCAGGATGCATTACAAATGTCATATTTGCGTAATTCTTGGCACATTCGTGACATACTTAATGTGACTTAACGCATCTGAATAGGTTTCTTAATAGTATGTGTTGGTGATGATATTCATGATTTTCATGGAGCATGTTTTTGGCTGTCAAAAAAATCTTCCACGAATGTCACGCACCACCCTCATTTTGCCTCATGTCATGAAGGTTGCAACTGAGTGTGTTGAGCCATCTTGATGAGTGGTGATCCTTAATAGAGCAAGTCGACTAAAAACCTCATTCCAATGCTCCTCAGTGTGCTCCTGCAGGTGTTCCACCTGCTGCCCCTGTGCCTGATGTTTGGGAAATCAAGCGAAATGAGAGCTGCATGAAGCCACATATCTGGCTCTCTCAGTCTCCTCCTTCTCTCTGCGACACCCCATGGCACAGAGCCCAATGCAAGCAGTCACAAAAGTTCTTCTGCTGTGGATTTTGAGGAGCAAACTGGTGCGATCTGCATTATTCAGCAGCTGATGGATGAATACGGGTTTGTGTGTGGAAACAATTTGCCTCATTCACAATGTGACAGTATATATGTGATAAGTATTTGATCCCCTACCAACCAGCAAGAATTCTGGCTCACACAGACCTGTTAATTTTTCTTTAAGAAGCCCTCTTGTTCTGCACTCTTTACCTGTATTAATTGCACCTGTTTGAACTTGTTACCTGTATAAAAGACACCTGTTCACACACTCAATCAATCACACTCCAACCTGTCCACCATAGCCAAGACCAAAGAGCTGTCTAAGGACACCAGGGACAAAACTGTAGACCTGCACAAGGCTGGGATGGACTACAGGACAACAGGCAAGCAGCTTGGTAGAAGACAACAACGGTTATGATTATTTATTAGAAAGTGGAAGAAACACAAGATGACTGTCAATCTCCCTTGGTCTGGGATTCCATGCAAGATCTCATTTTGTGGGGTAAGGATGATTCTGAGAAAGATCAGAACTACACAGGAGGACCTGGTCAATGACCTGAAGAGAGCTGGGACCACAGTCACAAAGATTACATTAGTAACACATGATGCTGTCATGGTTTAAAATCCTGCAGGGCAGCAAGGTCCCCCTGCTCAAGCCAGCACATGTCCAGGCCTGTTTGAAGTTCACCAGTGACCATCTGGATGATCCAGAGGAGGCATGGGAGAAGGTCATGTGGTCAGATGAAACCAGAATAGAGCTTTTTGGAATCAACTCCAATCACCATGTTTAGAGGATGAGAACAACCCCAAGAAAACCATCCCAACCGTGAAGCATGGGGGTGGAAACATCATACTCTGGGGGTGTTCTTCTACAAAGGGGACAGGATGACTGCACCGTATTGAAGGGAGGACGGATGGGGTCATGTATTGTGAGATTTTGGCAAACAACCTCCTTCCCTCAGTAAGAGCATTGAAGATGGGTCATGGCTGGGTCTTCAGCATGACAATGACCCCAAACACACAGCCAGGGCAACTAAGGAGGGGCTCCATAAGAAGCATTTCAAGTTCCTGGAGTGGCCTGGCCAGTCTGCAGACCTGAACTCAACAGAAAATCTTTGGAGGGAGCTGAAACTCCAAACCTGAAAATCTAGAGAAGATCTGTATGGAGGAGTGGACCAAAATCCCTGCTGCAGTGTGTGCAAACTTGGTGGAAAAACTACAGGAAACGTTTGACCTTTGTAATTGTAAACAAAGGCTACTGTACCAAATATTAACATTGATCTTAGTTATGCTGCTATAGACTTAGACTGCTGGGGGGTTCCCATGATGCACTGAGTGTTTCTTTCTCTTTTTGCTCTGTATGCACCACTCTGCATTTAATCATTAGTGATCGATCTCTGCTCCCCTCCACAGCATGTCTTTTTCCTGGTTCTCTCCCTCAGCCCCAACCAGTCCCAGCAGAAGACTGCCCCTCCCTGAGCCTGGTTCTGCTGGAGGTTTCTTCCTGTTAAAAGGGAGTTTTTCCTTCCCACTGTCGCCAAGTGCTTGCTCACAGGGGGTCGTTTTGACCGTTGGGGTTTTTCTGTAATTATTGTATGGCCTTGCCTCACAATATAAAGCGGCTTGGGGCAACTGTTTGTTGTGATTTGGCGCTATATAAATAAAATTGATTGATTGATTGATTTTCACAGGTGTTCAAATACTTATTTGCAGCAGTAACATACAAATAAATTATGAAAAAAAATCATACATTGTGATTTCCGTATTTTTTTTTTAAATTATGTCTCTCACAGTGGAGATGAAAATTTAAAATTTCAGACCCCTCCACGATTTCTAAGTGGGAGAACCTGCAAAAATCACAGGGTGTTCAAATACTATATATATATATATATATATGTGTGTGTGTGTGTGTGTAAGATTATTAAAGTGGTACAGAGAGGCAGGAAATGAAGTCATGACAGGAAGTGTGGGTGGCGTGTCTACCTTCATGCCTCAAATTCAAATCACATTCCTGAAAGGTTCTTGTCTCCTTTTCTTTGGCCTGCAGGGGACAGAGAGGAGGCTCCTTCTTCAGACCAGCCGTCGACCACTTCCTCCTCCTCTCAGGTCCTGCCTGATGACTGGCCACCTGGTGGCATGAGGACGACCAGGGGAGGCTCAATCAGCGCGCGCCAGGAGCTTCTGCACCCTGAGGGGACTCTTCAGGATTTTCAAGGAGACAGCAGTGATCTATGGAACCTGGAGAAAGTAGTGGATGGCCTCAAAGTGACAGTGCGGCTTGAGGAAAAGCCATGTACAACCACGTGCAACAGCAGCTCCTTTGAGCAGGAGGTGCAGCATGATGACAGGAAAGCCAACCTGCAGGAGGAGCTAACATGGCTGAAGAGGGGCCTTGAGGACCACCTGAGGCTCTTCAAAAACACCTTCAGCAACGCGGACGTCCTGGCAAGATCAGACGCCACACTAGACCTGGAGAAGCTGTGGCAGCTGGTGAAGACCAAAGAGCCGCGAGACGGCAGAGGAGGTGGGAAGGCAGGACCGGGCAGGGGAGGAAACCGTCGGAGCAGGTCTTCACCAGGTGAGTTTAGACTCAGCAACGCCGTGACCTGATACCAGGCACATGTTCAGCTGATGTTAGCACACACGATTTGGTTTAATACTTTTAATTTGCACTTTGTCTCACGACCTGTCTCATCTCTGCAGGTTCTGCACCTGTTTTGTCCAGCCAGTTGATTGCTCTGCTCTTCGTGATGACTTCTCCTCGGCGTGACCAGCAGAGCGACATCATTGTGTTTGAAGAATCTCTGGACCACAACCAGTTCTACTCGGACATCGGAACCTTCACCGCTCCTGTGGACGGGACATACCTGTTTGTCCTCACAATGGGCTTGACACCTGGCCCATCCCACATTTACCTGAGGAGGTCAAATGGTACTATGCTCTCCCTCCACCAGCACGTGGTGACAGAGGCGGGGCCTATCACTGCCATTAGCTTCCTGTTGCTTCGGTCAGGTGAGAGAGTGTGGCTGGAACTGAGGGGAGGGGCATGGGTGGAGTCAGAGGACAACTTGTTTGCCGGGCTGCTCCTGAACCCGACCACTTGAGGGCGCAGTGGAGACAAGACTGCTTAGAACTTCCTGGCACAAAGGGGCCAAGTTACCATGGTAACCATTTGAAATGCTAGAATGTTTGCTGAAATCCTATTGGTGGATGTTTCATGCCCAATCACCTCAGGACCAATCAATTAAACCCTGAACACCTCAAACCTCCAGTCCACTGAAAAAAGTGTAGAAGAGTTTAAACTGAAGCGATTATATGATGCACCTATTATTAAACATCCTCAAAACAAATTCTGTCCCCAAAAATCTAAGTTTGTATTCATTCAGTTTTATATACAGTAGTGTTCAGAATAATAGTGGTGCTATGTGACTAAAAAGATTAATCCAGGTTTTGAGTATATTTCTTATTGTTACATGGGAAACAAGGTACCAGTAGATTCAGTAGATTCTCACAAATCCAACAAGACCAAGCATTCATGATATACACACTCTTAAGGCTATGAAATTGGGCTATTAGTAAAAAAAAAGTAGAAAAGGGGGTGTTCACAATAATAGTAGCATCTGCTGTTGACGCTACAAACTCAAAACTATTATGTTCAAACTGCTTTTTTTATCAATCCTGTGAATTATTAAACTAGTATTTAGTTGTATAACCACAGTTTTTCATGATTTCTTCACATCTGCGAGGCATTAATTTTGTTGGTTTGGAACCAAGATTTTGCTGGTTTACTAGTGTGCTTGGGGTCATTGTCTTGTTGAAACACACATTTCAAGGGCATGTCCTCTTCAGCATAAGGCAACATGACCTCTTCAAGTATTTTGACATATCCAAACTGATCCATGATACCTGGTATGTGATATATAGGCCCAACACCATAGTAGGAGAAACATGCCCATATCATGATGCTTGCACCACCATGCTTCACTGTCTTCACTGTGAACTGTGGCTTGAATTCAGAGTTTGGGGGTCGTCTCACAAACTGTCTGCGGCCCTTGGACCCAAAAAGAACAATTTTACTCTCATCAGTCCACAAAATATTCCTCCATTTCTCTTTAGGCCAGTTGATGTGTTCTTTGGCAAATTGTAATCTCTTCTGCACGTCTTTTATTTAAGAGGGACTTTGCGGGGGATTCTTGCAAATAAATTAGCTTCACACAGGCGTCTTCTAACTGTCACAGCACTTACAGGTAACTCCAGACTGTCTTTGATCATCCTGGAGCTGATCAATGGGTGAGCCTTTGCCATTCTGGTTATTCTATCATTTTGATGGTTGTTTTCCGTTTTCTTCCACGTGTCTCTGGTTTTTTGTCCATTTTAAAGCATTGGAGATCATTGTAGATGAACAGCCTATAATTTTTTGCACCTGCGTATAAGTTTTCCCCTCTCCAATCAACTTTTTAATCAAACTACGCTGTTCTTCTGAACAATGTCTTGAACATCCCATTTTCCTCAGGCTTTCAAAGAGAAAAGCATGTTCAACAGGTGCTGGCTTCATCCTTAAATAGGGGACACCTGATTCACACCTGTTTGTTCCACAAAATTGACAAACTCACTGACTGAATGCCACACTTATTATTCTTTCCTGCTTTTTTTTTTTTTTACTAATAGCCCAATTTCATAGCCTTAAGAGTGTGCATATCATGAATGCTTGGTCTTGTTGGATTTGTGAGAATCTACTGAATCTACTGGTACCTTGTTTCCCATGTAACAATAAGAAATATACTCAAAACCTGGATTAATCTTTTTCGTCACATAGCACTACTATTATTCTGAACACTACTGTATATATACATATATATATATATATATATATATATATATATATATATACACCTTTTTTAAATTTAATATTAAGATCTGAACGTCCTGACAGTCATCCTCTTCAAGGTCATCTGTCCGTCCGACCCCCTGCACCTTCCCACGACTCCTGTCGTCACTATAAAATAGAATCAACTTTCTGGGCGTGTCTACACGTGCAGACCATCTGAGTGGGCGATGAGCTGGACTTTTCTGTCCAGTATGTTTCAGGCCACATTCCGTTGATAATTTGAACACATGAGTAACACAGAGCCATATCTGAGTACTGGTACTCAGATATGGCTCTGTGTATATTCAGCACTAGCCTGCCCCCTGGTGGACATGCCTTCATATTAATGTGAGCAGAGAAAAGTGAATGAAAGTAAATTTTGTGCTGACTGCAGCATTAAAATTAATCATTTCCTCCTTTAATCAACGTTTATGTGAACACACCGGAGATGGAAATTCACATTTAATCCAGATCTACTAAAGGTTGTTCCAGATTAGAAGCTGCAAACCTTTTCACCAAATATTACGATTACTAGCAAAGTGGAAAGAGGCTATAATGTCCGCGCAGATATCTCTAAAACATAAAGCACAATTCCAATCAAAGTCAGTGGATGACCTCAGTGGGCTGTCCTCTCACAACCCACGTCAAGGCCAAAGGTCTAAGGTCAAGGTTCAAATCAGAGGTCACTGTTTTAAAGACACAATTGACCATATCGGAGGAACTAGCTGAGACACTGAAACACTCTTTTCTCTTGTGAGGCATGTCAGGCCTCCGGCGTTCATGACCAGTGTTGCCACAGTTACTTTGAAAAAGTAATCCAATTACTGATTACTCCTTGAAAAAGTAACTTAGTTACTTTACTGATTACTCAATTGTAAAAGTAACTAAGTTAGATTACTAGTTACTTTTTTAGTTACTTTCCCCAGCTGCCGACAACAACGCACGTCAACATGACAATGATACCTGTTTTGCCAAAACTCACTTTATAGTCACCCTTTCTTGACTTCAATGAAAATAAATACTTGTTTTATAAAAAAGTAAAATAAAGACGTCTTTCTTGACCTCATATTTAACTGTTGACAGCACTGTAACAGTAAAACTTGCAATTTCAAACCTACATTGTGTATAAATGTAACTATTAAATTCTAACATTTTTCTAACATTTAAATTCTCTCTAAACATTTTACTTGTCAAAATTATTATTATTTTAAGCAATATTAGTAGTTGTAGTAAAAAAACGGCTTCAAAACTGGACCTTTAATCTAGGGGTGTTGTGGGGGGGCACATCCCTGCCCCACGCCCCCATTCCATCTGGATTCGCCCCTGCTTTGGCGTTTGAGCACAAAGAATGGATAACATTTATTTATGCAGAAAACATGACCAGATTTACAGGTAAGAAAGTTTTATTGCGTTTTCACATCATGTGGTCCTCAGAAAGAGAGTTTAGGTGCATTAACACTTTTAATAGTGTTAGTTATTGACGCGTCGCGGAGGATCAGCTGTTTTTAACGAGACGATACAGAGCGGCTCAGCTCAGAATTCTAAATAAAGGAGGGAAAAAAGTATAAAAATGTTTTTGTAAAGCTCAGTGCAGGTGTGCTGTTGTCACTGTGCTTTAAGAGGTGAGGAAGAGTCGAGCAGCTGCAAAAAAACGCGGATGAAAAGCTCACAGCTCGTTTAAAGTGGGCAGTTCAGTTGAACCCCGACCTCCTGCCCACGGACCAAGTTTAATGCTGCTATCGACCCACAATGAAAAATAATAGTAACGCACAGTGACATGGAGAAGTAACTTTAATCTGATTACTGATTTGGAAAGATTAACGCGTTAGATTACTCGTTACTAAAAAAAGTGGTCAGATTAGAGTAACGCGTTACCGGCATCACTGTTCATGACATCATGAGGGCATCATGAGGACATTAAGCAAAGTGATGAAATCAGCGGCGCTGTGGAGGCAGCACCAACACCTGGATGCCTTCTTGGCTGAAAACATTTTGAGGAATTCCAGTCCTTAAACCCTGACCTCCTGTCTAACGTACTCGCACCCTGAACTCCAGCCCTTGCTGTGTGGAATTACTCCTGAGGTCTCGATCCTGCTGCCGCCTCTTCAGCATTCTGTCTTATAAAGAGTAATCAGATTACTACAAATGTCATCCACGTGAAACTGTTTTGTAACAAATTTAAAATGGAACATTTCAAACAACATTGTTTTGCATAAGAACAAATTTCTTTATGTATTTAAAGCACCAATATAATAATAATAATAATAAAACTTTACAAAAAAAACATCTGTTGAAATTAAAAAGCTTTGTGATGAAAAACTGTTCTTACTTAAAGAAATAAAATGTGTGAACAACAGGGGGCGCTGTTGGATGATGTAAGAGCACTAACAAACCTGACAATGGACCATCAGGAAACCAGCTGCAGAACCGGAGACTCAGACGAGCATCATTGGTGGAATTCCTTTTGTGACCACTGTGTTTAACAATGACATCACAATGGTCAGATTATCGTTTATGACATGTTAATCCTGCACTCTATTCATATATGTGGTATCAGGACTCGATGACCCCTTTGGAACCACTGCGATGATTTAGGACCTTATGCTGACGATATACAGAACACGGGCTGAGGAGCATTTCTTATTTATACGGCGTGCAATCTGAAGGCAAAGTATTAAACATACAGGCACCCGACACTTTGTGTGTGTTTTGTCACCATTAAACCTCTCAATTGTGTCTGTCGTCTAAACAGTAAAACACAAGCTTCCATTGCACACGAGTCTTAAAGGAGAATGATAAATGACAGTCTGGTGATTAAGACACTAAACACGATCCCTCTGCGCGCTGCACTTTACCGTGAGCTCACACTGAACATCAAACGGAAGCTGGGCACAACCCAAATGCAGCTGTGCTCTGTGCTTTAGACTGTGCACTGCAGATCAGCAAAATAGGGCCCTTGATGTCTCTGGATGTGTAACACCTCATAATGTGAGATGCCACCCACAGGTGGCGCTGTGTGTAACTGAGTGCACCATATAGGTTTTAATATTTGTGTTTTTTTGTTTTCAAAATAAGCATGGAAGCATTCAATTTCCAATAAATACAAAATATACAAATATCAATTAACACTTCATTTCAAATTTTATTGATCATCTTGGAATCTCCATTAAGTCTACAATGTAGAAAAATAAGCATAAAATACTACCCCCCCCCCCCCCCCCAAAAAAAAAGGAATAAAGAAAAAAGCCAAGCAACAGAAAATTAAAATAATTCTGACTGTGAAAATAACCTGGTTTTAATTTGGAATACTGGAGTTTTTTCCACACCAACTTCCTATTTTATCACAAATTATTTTAATCTGAAGAGATGATGCCCTGTTGCTTTTTTTTTTTGTCGTGACTGAACCACAGACTGCTCTCAGGTGGTGCAGCGGTTTGCACTGTTGCTTCACAGCACAAATGGTTGTGGGCTCAGTTCCCCCAAAAGCCAACTCTGATTTCCCACAAGAGGGCGGTGTTGTGCTGACTTTGATTTCACAGTGGTTAATTTAAAAGGTGCCCTAAATGATTTTTTTCCCGTCCACTAGGTGTCAGACTGACACCACTTTTAGGATGAAAACAAAGCTCCCACCCCCTCGTCTGCATGAAGCAGGACTAACGGCTCCGCGTGGGAAATGCCAGACCTTTGTGGGTTCTAGTCCCACCTCATTCTTGGTCAGAGACATTTTTAGCCTCTAATGGTGATTTTTGGGTGTACTGCTCTCTGCAGCAGCCACGCGGCGAGTCGTGCGTACATCTGCTGTCTGTGTATAAACAGGGGGAGGGGTAACTTTACAACAGGGCTATCATGCACTAAATGTGCACGTGCAGCGAGACAGATTTTAAACATGGGGCGCCATCAAACTGTCAGCTTTAATAAAAACAGCAAAAATTTGACCTTAAATTCACTGATAACAGTTTTCTTGTTAATGTCAGAAATTTCATTTAAAAGTCCATCCTGGTCTCGGGTTTGTTTTTTTGACTTCATCCCCTGTTATTTTGTTTTAAAATAATTTGTGTATCACTGTGTGAGCGACAGATGGGTGGGGTCACAGGTCAAGCAGTTTGAAGGTGTTTAGTTTGAATTGTTCCATTTGATTAGAAAAAAAGAAGCTTTGGAAACGTTTCTTGCTGAACAACGGGGAAAAGAAGCAGCAGCAGCTACGGTCCACACTTGTGAACTGCACTAAATTAAACAGTTGAGCTGCTGCGCGAAAATGATCTGTGTATATGTGTACGGTTACTGAAGTTAATGTCGATGGCAGGCGAGTGAATCTGTCAAAGCTAAAGCTAGAACACGTCAGCAATACATCATGCTAAATATTAGCTAAAATAGAGTAAACGCTTTACACAGCCTCTGACGACACGCGTGCGGGAGAACCTACATCCAAAACAGCAGGTAGAAAATGTAAGAACAGTTCATCTACTCACAAAAGCAACACTGCTACAAAAATAAATACAGCAGATTTAAGTTCTAAAACCTCTGTCAGTCGCACCGTCACTTCCTGCTTGATGACCGCGTGACCTCCAGCACAACAAGAACATCAAAGGTCACGGGGTGAAGCTGCCAGCGTGTTTCTCTGCAGTGAACACGTTTCAGGTGAAAACCGTGACGTTAGGCGGTAACTTCCTGTTTCAACTGCAGTCAGTGTTGACATTCAAACATTCATTCATTCGTCTTTGAGGACCGTTAGCATGTGCTGTGTCATTTACAGACAACACCAGGTGGCAGCACAGGCATGGTGTCAGCTGCCTCCGAAACAGTAAGCAGTACACACTTCAGCCCACTTGGTGGCAGCAACAACTGATTAAGTGTTATTTTAACCCCCCCACCCATTATCCCCCCCTCTCCGGGTGGGGTGGGGGGGTGGACAACTTGCTGCACTAAGGACCTTCCCGTGGTGTCCGTCACCTGCACGAGCGTCACAATCCTGGTTTGTGTTTGGTTAATGTGCTTCGTTGTTGTAATCTGATCTGTTCCGAGGCCTTGAGGCAAATTGTTGCATACTGGTTCTTCACCGCGTCTTCGTGCTCATAATGAGGCAGACGGAGCAGATTTAGCTCAAAATTTCAAACCCTCCCCCATCGAAAGGAACCGTTTTTAGGCATCACTAAATGTAATGGCACAATTTTAAGCTACGTCTGAAACGTTTTGGAAATTCAGGAAGTGATGTTGACACATGGACTCAGAATTGAGTATCCCGGCGGGTCCGAGGCGGGACATGATGACTAGAGTTGGTCCGTCGGAGGGACTGGTGGAAAGCGGTGTGTGGGTCCCACGTGGAAGTGGACTGGAGGATCCGATAGCCGGTATCTTGGCGCCAGTCCGTGTCAGGCGGTACATCCAGGCGCAGAGGTTGTCTGGCGCCCTCCCCTGGCACCCTGGGCCACTGCAAAGTGTCCTGCAATGACAGTAGCTGTGCGGGTCCTTTGACAACACTGGACAGCGTCCGCTGCTGGCTGCAGCTGTTGCCACAGCGCTGAGGGTGGGACAGGGTGGCGTAGTGACCCTGAGGTCGCAGAGGAGCTGGGTGATCAGGTCTAGCTTTGGCCGCAGTGGCGATGGATTTGGTGGAGGGGGGCAGGGCCCGTCGAGGGGCACGGGGCAGAGTGCCGTAGGTCATCGCAATGCTCGGGTGGCCTTGACCTGAGACAGTCTGGCGCCCATCTGACACAACTAGAAACTGGTACTGGGGCCTTGGACCAGGTCCTGAGCAGGACAAAAACCATTAGAACACATTGCAGAAGAGCCATAAACATAAACAATGACAACAACAATGTAAAAATAAAAAAACCTTCTGAAGCTTCCTAACAAGGAGTTAAGAGTCCACCGGAACGAGTCAACCAAAATCCAGCTTTACAAAACCTGTTTGGTTGAGACCTCAGCCGGCGTGATTGCGGTTCTTCCGTTAAACATTCACGGCAAAAAGTCCATTATTATTTTTCCAAGAAACAGATTGTATCTACAAGCTGTCTGGTCTTCAGACACCAAACAGGAAGTGCGGCTGTTTACAGTAAGTTGATGGTGTTACTGAGAGTGGAGGAGGTTACCTGAGTGTCTCCATGACGACAGGCCCGAGCTGCAGGGCCGTGACGGCAGCAGGAGGAGGTGCTGAGGAGGTGGCGCTGGAGCGGACGGGCTGTGAAGACGAGGTTGCTGGTGGGCAGAATGACTGGCGGTGAAGGAGGAACCAGGGGAGTGCAGGTAGGAAGGGGAACGAGTGTGGGCGTGTCCGAGAGGAGGCTGAGAAACTGGTGAGTTCTTCAGGAGGAGAAAAAAAATGAGGAGAAAGATGAGAAAAAGGAACGAGGAGGAGCAAAGAAGTGAATGGAGTTAAAAAGGAAGCAAAAGAAGGAAAACAAGTGACATGACCAAGACTAAAGCCAGAATCAGACAGGAATCACTTCATGTGGAGGCGGAGTCACGTCTAATATTTACAACCCCAATTCCAATGAAGTTGGGACGTTGTGTGAAATGTAAATAAAAACAGAATACAATGATTTGCAAATCCTCTTCAACCTATATTCAACTGAATACACCACAAAGACAAGATATTTAATGTTCAAGCTGATAAACTTTATTGTTTTTGTGCAAATATTTGCTGATTTTGAAATGGATGCCTGCAACATGTTTCAAAAAAGTTGGGACAGTGGCAACAAAAGACTGGGAAAGTTGATGAATGCTCAAAGAACACCTGTTTGGAACATTCCACAGGTGAACAGGTTAATTGGAAACAGGTGAGTGTCATGATTGGGTATAAAAGGAGCATCCCCAAAAGGCTCAGCTGTTCATAAGCAAAGATGGGGTGAGGATCACCACTTTGTGAACAACTGTGTGAAAAAATAGGCCAACAGTTTAAGAACAATGTTTCTCAGTGTTCAATTGCAAGGAATTTAGGGATTCCATCATCTACAGTCCATAATATAATCAGAAGATTCAGAGAATCTGGAGAACTTTCTACACGTAAGCAGCAAGGCCGAAAACCAACATTGAATGCCCGTGACCTTTGATCCCTCAGACTGCATTAAAAACCGAAATCATTGTGTAAAGGATCTTACCGCGTGGGCTCAGGAACACTTCAGAAAACCATTGTCAGTTAACACAGTTCGTCACTACATCTACAAGTGCAAGTTAAAACTCTACCATGCAAAGTGAAAGTCATACATCAACAACATCCAGAAACACCGCCGCCTTCTCTGGGCCCGAGCTCATTTGAAATGGACAGACGCAAAGCAGAAAAGTGTGCTGTGGTCTGATGAGTCCACATTTCAAATTGTTTTTGGAAATCACAGATGTCGTGTCCTCTGGACAAAAGAGGAAAAAGACCATCCAGATTGTTACCAGTGCAAAGTTCAAAAGCCAACATCTGTGATGGTATGGGGGTGTGTTAGTGCCCATGGCATGGACAACTTACACATCTGTGATGGCACCATCAATGCTGAAAGGTACATCCAGGTTTTGGAGCAACACATGCTGCCATCCAAGCAATGTCTTTTTCAGGGACGTCCCTGCTTATTTCAGCAAGACAATGCCAAGCCACATTCTGCACATGTTACAACAGCGTGGCTTCATAGTAAAAGAATGCGGGTACTAGACTGGCCTGCCTGCAGTCCAAACCTGTCGCCCATTGAAAATGTGTGGCGCATTATGAAGAGCAAAATACGACAACGGAGACCCCGGACTGTTGAACAACTGAAGTCGTACATCAAGCAAGAATGGGAAAGAATTTCACCTACAAAGCTTCAACAATTAGTGTCCTCAGTTCCCAAACGCTTATTGAGTGTTGTTAGAAGGAAAGGTGATGTAACACAGTGGTAAACATAACACTGTCCCAGCTTTTTTGAAACATGTTGCAGGCATCATTTCAAAATGAGCAAATATTTGCACAAAAACAATAAAGTTTATCAGTTTGAACATTAAATATCTTGTCTTTGTGGTGTATTCAATTGAATATAGGTTGAAGACGATTTGAAAATCATTTACATTTTACATAACGTCCCAACTTCACTGGAATTGGGGTTGTACCACTGACTCGCACAAGGCAATAAATCTCAGAGATGGGAAGGCTACTCATCAGACAGCCCTGACGCGCACCAGCACTCCTCAAATTAAAATAAAGAAAACACAAAGAAAACAAAGTTACTTGGCTGAATGCAATAGATTCATCTCTACAGTTTATCAACTGGCAGGTGCGCGCATCACTGCACAAGTCCGCGAAGCAAGACAGAAGCTAGCTGTGCGCACCGCCAAAAGAGCAGGTGTTCCAATGTTGAGGGATGCAGTGACAGAATGCACAGAAGTAAGGTGCCAACAGGAACATGGGCACGTGGTTTTGCAGCCATGACGTGTCATCAGACTGATCCAGAAATTCTACATGAATGATTAGGGTTCAGGTGTGAATGTAAAAATTTCCGCTGACGCCATGGTGACAGCCTTCAAAATGACTCATTAAGTGCATCCATGTTGGAAATAAACAGCGGAAAACTCCTTTTCTGCAGAGTATTACTGACACAAAATGAATATAACCCAAAATCATTTTGATGGATTGTTTTAGATGGTGCAGGACATTTTTACACCTGAACGCACACTCAGCAGAAAGGACAAAAGTCACTGATGAATTCTGGCAAGAACTGTATGACTCCACCTCTCAATATACAATGACTCCTGTCCAAAATAGGGCAAAGTCATAAAAAGTTTCATGACTGACGATGAATGAAAACTTTGTAGCTTTTCTTCTCAGTCACCACTTACACAGCTGTGGGTGGGGTCAAAGCTCTGGGGGTGTGACCCAATGACGGTTCCACTCAGACTGCGGGCGACGCGTCGCAGGTTTTCTGCACTGTAGCTCTCGTCTTCACCTGGTGGCAGCTGCACAGAGGTCAAAGGTCAAGATATGTGTCACAGAGCGCCATGTTGACCCCATCAAAGACCAAACAGACGCACCTGCTGTAGACGCGAGACTGGCGTCCTGTAGGCGTGTCGCTCTACTTCAGCCGTGGGAGTTTTGGGCCGCCCACTTCCTGACATCATCCTCCCCACAGCTGCGCGCACACACACACACACACACACACACACACACACACACACACACACACACACACACACACACACACACACACACACACACACACACACACACACACACACACACACACACACTGTATTTTAAGGTCAAAGTTTTTTTTATACCATGTTTTCCATTGATAAGCTGTGTGGCCTCTATAAGCTCCGCCCTGAAAGGCACCCATAGGCCGTACCTGGCTTGTAGCTGGCTGATTGCAGGACAGCACCACAGCGGCCCTGGTGCATGCTGGGAGCCAGCGGACTGGACTGGTACAGAAAATCCAACTCCGACAACTCTTCATTGGCCACCACAGATCCTTCTGCTGCCGTTGCCTTGTGGGCGCCATAGTAGCGACTAACATTCTCTGCCCAGTGCTCTATGGGCAAGGCAGCTGCTCGGTACTCCTCCGTGGGGTGCGGAGACTGATTCCGAGCTGAGCAGGTCACAGGGAGGGGAGTGTCTGGAAGCGAGGAAGAAGGCATAAAGTTCGGAGACTCTGCATCCGGTCGGTCATGGTTCAAACATGACCAGTTCCTGGTTGGGTTAGACGGAGGGGGCAGTTTGAGCCTGGAACCAGAGGTGGGACTGGAACTAGGGGGCGTGGCCAATGGAGGTCTGGTATAGTTGGACGTCTCCATGAATAGATGACTGATGCTGGAGAGAGGTGACGGGGTTCTGGACTGTGGCCTGGGTGAGGGTGGGGCCCATGTTCCGTTCCACTGCGGTGGACAGAGGTCCCCATCTGTGGACGGTGGAGCCACAGGTTCCGGGGGGCTCTGTTCCCAGGGGTCCATACACAGAGCAGGGAGGAACATGGAGTTCACGCCGCTGAGAGATTTCCCAACATGGGAGCAGGGGTCCCCGGTCCAGCTCTTCTCCCCCGATAAACCCCTTGTTGCCCCGGCACTGGAGGTGGACTCGGACACTGGATTTGTTTTAGGTGGGAGGAGCTTAACAGGGCAGGGAGACTGAGGCATGTTTTGCTGGTCCTGGCTTAAGACTGACCGGACATCAGGTTTATGTGTCAGAAGTATTTGGAGCGAGACAGACTTTTCACTGAGGAGGGAGAGAGACAGAGAGAGAGACAGACACACAGAGACAGACAGAGAGAGACACAGAGACAGACAGTGACAGAGACAGACACACAGAGACAGAGAGAGAGACACAGAGAGAGAGAGACAGAGACACACAGAGACAGACAGAGAGACACACAGAGACAGAGAGAGAGACACAGTGACAGAGAGACAGACAGATAAAGGTCAGTTGGTCAAAGTCGATTTGAGTTTCAGTTAAAATCTGGTGACAAATAAAAGCAAATTTAAATTAATTTGAGTGTTCTTGAAGGTGATCATCATCATCATCACATCATCATCATCATCTGACACAGTGTTTCTGGGATTTCTAACATTCCACGGAATTACACAAATTCACTCCAGGAACAAAACATGTTTAATAAACATCTGCTCGTCTGTCCTGATGACGACAGATTAATCCCTTTTAAGGGGGGGAGATCGGGGGGCGTGGCTTCGTGAACACAGACATCAGAGCGTTAGCGCTTTTGTTTGGCAACGTTCCTCCTTTGTTAAGTGAAACATCTGGATTAAGGTTTGATTGACACGTTTGGGATGCAGGACTGAAGCCACAGTCCATGTTTCAGTGATAAAAAAAAACAACAGGAAATACAGGACAAACATGTCGTCTCGCGAGCCGCAACTTCAGTAACATGTTTTAGTTTTATTATTATTGTTGTTGCAAATAAAGATGGTGGCTGGCCTAAAGAGAAGGAGGCTCCTGACCTCAGGGTTACAGGTTCGAGCACCCAGACAGACAGCACTTGGTAAACTCTCATTACTAGTGTCACAGACCGAACGGTTCCCCCCCTAAAAATCAGTCCACCCGCGTCATTTCTGACCACAGCAGCACGTCTGAGAGGGAGCCTCTTCACCCAAAGTGATCAAATGGATTCATGTGATTATTAACCATCAGATGATGAAGGTAAAACCTCTTAAATCAATCTAATGTCAGTTTGAAGCAGAAACAAGGTGAAACTCTGACGCTTTGAAATGACCGACACGCAGTGAACGCATCAGCTCACAGCTCGTGTAGCTGTGGTGCTCTGATTGCTTCCTCCGTCTTTTATTATTAAATGATGCTGAATTTATGTGGAAATGATTGTTGTAGAAAAGCTTCAGATATCTGTGGCTGAGACAGATGATGACTGGAGGCAGTTTGAAGCAGAAACGAGGTGATAATCAGTGAACCGCGGCTACAGACGCATGCGCAGTGAAGGCAGGGCGGACCCATTTTTAAGGGGGACTGTTCGGTCGGCAACACCAGCACTGAGGTGCCTTTGAGCAAGGGCAGATCCAGGTGGGGAGTGGGGAGTACATGCCCCCCCCCCCCTTCACGGACTACAAAAACCCACTGAATCCTCTTTCTGAATGTTCTATTCATCAACAAGTGAGTGGACTCGATAAATGTGAACCATGATTCAGCGAGGCTCTGCACCACATTCAAGATTGCACAATAAAAGTAAAAAAAAAAAAAATTTCTGGTGGGGGGTGCCTCCAGTCTCCCCTGTAGGGAATCGCAACTGAGATGCATTAAATCCTGGATCTCTCATTACAAAATCCTGGATCTGTCCCTGCCATTGAGCAAGGCAGTAGAGCTGCTCAGACTGTGTTTGTGACTGTGGAACTGAGCACCTTTAAAAAACAGATTCTGCTCAAGAAAAAAAAAGTGAATGGACAAATGATGATGAATGGATGGATGACAGACATCTGATAAAAGAATAATTAATCATTGTGATAATGACTGACAGTTAAAGGGGAGGAGCTAAGAGGACGGTTTGTCCACTCCACTCGAGGTACCTGGGAGGTTCCTGGAACTGTGGCCCCTCCTGCTGCTGCTCTGGCTGCTGGTTACCTGCCTCTGAGTCCTGCTCTTGCTGTTGCACGTGCATGCGTTGCTGCAGGCTGCGGGCTCTCTTCAAGCAGCGCTGCAGCCGGCAGCTATTACCTCCGCCCTCAGCCAGCGCAGGCTGCAGTTTGGCTGCAGCCAGGCCACGTGCCAAAAATAAATACAAATCAAAATAAAAAGGTACAAAGAAAATGAAGAAAAAGAGAAACAATGTAAAACTAATACATAACTTATGATGATTACATGCAAAAACTTTAAAACACAAACCTGAGAGAAAATTAAAGTGAATGCTGATGGCAGCAGTGATGGGCGGGGCAGGTATAAAACTTTAAAGTGAACTTCAAAGCGGTCTTCTAAGTGAACAAAACTAAAATTAAACAACATTTTAAAACTTAAATACTGGCTAAATCAAAACCGTCAATGTCCACCTCAACAAAGGCTGAAACTGACTCAAGTCTGTGGATTATTTTTTCCAGATAATCAATTATACACTGTTTCTGCAAAAATGCTTGATTGAGGATTGGGAAGTATGGTCTGAGCTGCTTGCTCTGCTGCCACTGCGACCTGAACAAGTGGCTGAAAATGAATGAATGAATAATACTCTCAGAGATCAGGTTATTATGCTTCAGTCTAATCAAGTCAACATTTCAGTAAAAGACCAAACTAACTCCACTCCACCAAACTAACTCAAATTGTTAATCTGCAGCTCTGAAGCCAGTTTCAGGAAAAACTACTAAACAGGAAGGACGGGACTTTTATTTTTGAAAAGAAGGAACTGGAACGCTGAGTGTTGGGTGGTGTCGCTGGTCATGCTGCACTGATGACACAGAGGGATGCTGGGTAGGTGCGACTATGTGTGCAGGCAGTGGGGTGTGAAGATGAAAGGGGTGTCTGAAGCAGGAGTGGGAGGAGCTTACAGACAGCTTCATTGACCGCTGACAAAGCAGCAGCGACCTCGCCAGACTGCTCCAGGTGCAGAGACTGATCCAACAGAAGCTCCGCCTCAGAGACGCAGCACTCAAAGCTGTCACTTTTACCTGTTTGGGACACACACACACACACACACACACACACACACACACACACACACACACACACACACACACACACACACACACACACACACACACACACACACACACACACACACACACACACACACACACACAGAGAGAGAACAATAAACAAATGTACAGCTGATGTGGTGGATAGATGAAAAGATTTTTTTTTTTTGGACAAACATGAAAGCACTCCTACGAGTATGCGCACAGTAGACCTCACTTCCTGCGCGCGTGCGCGCGCACACACACACACACACACACACACACACACACACAAACTGAACATGATGCATTTAATTCACTTTCAAATCAGTGACAAACCTCATAGGATTAAAATTTCACATTTAAAAATAGGCCTGCTGCTGGAAAACATTCACCGTGTTTCTTCAGAAATCAACTGCCAAATAAATCCTGCGTCTACAAACAAATGTCCAATGTCCAAACATCTGTGAGAGGAGGAGTAACAGGAAGACAGAGGATGGGAAGGAAAGGAACAGTAGTAACCAGTAAACCATATTAATCAGTGTGTCTGGTATTTATATCTGCAAATTTCACTCTTGATGCTCTGTGTGCTTCTTACCCTGTGTGCTGCTACACAATGCTGCTGGAATCTCAGTTTCCCCGAGGGAGTCTTCCCAAGGGACCAATAAAGTTCTATCTAATCTAATCTAACCTGACAGCAGGTTGAAAGCACACGTCTGATGGTTACTTAGTGAGACTCAGATAAGGAGGATCACGGACAATGTGAGGGAACATCAGCTCTCTGGACATGATCCAGCACACAGGTGTCCCAGTGCTGAGGACACCAGAGACTGGAGAAGGTCAAGGACGTGGCCACACTTCACCTGGCTGCAGTACACAGCTTTTTAGTTGGCAAAACATTGGCTTAGTGGTTAGCACTTTTGCCTCATGACAAGAAGGTAAAAGCAGAACTGGCAACTTGCTTCCGATGGACTGTGTGCTGTTGTGACACTTTGATGCTCTTCTAATCTCTACAAGATTGTATTTGTTTCTTTATTTCTGTTTAACACTTATTTTAGTTTTTAAGTGCATCTATTGTGACTCTTATTTAACTAAATTTCTCCTGTTGTGAATCTTAGGAGGGGTTGGTGTTTCGCTTGGGCTTTAGTGATAGGGGATTCTATCACGCGCAAAGTCAGGTTACACAAGCTGGCTGACATTAAATGCATTTCTGGGGCTAGAGCTCCTGACATTGACTCCCATCTTAGGGTGCTGATGCTGTAGAAGGATATACAGACAAAGGAACATGACATGAGATACAGTCACAGTTATTCACACTGGCGCCAATGATGTCAAGATGAAGCACTTTGAAGTCACAAAAATGGACACAGAGGGGACTTGTGACTTTGCCATAAAGATGTGACTGCATCAACTTATATTCTGTGGTCCACTCCCCTCCCGGGGTAATGATGAGGCGTTTAGCAGGTTGACATCATTAAATAGATGGCTGGTACAAATTTATAGACAGTAAGGCTTTAGTTTTACTGCTAACTGGCCTTCGTTCTGGGACCGCCATGGCTTGCTGATGCTGGACGGCCTTCACCCTACTGGGGAAGGCACGGCCATCTTGTCTGCAAACATAGATAGAGCTCTACACAGAGAGTAAAATTAGGATTTTACAGCAGGCCATGGAGCAGGTGATTAGAGACCATGCAAGTATTATGACAAATGTGGGTGTGGAATCCAATAGCTTAGTGGGAAAATTAGAGCAGAAAATCCACTATGGTGATCATGCAGTTTATGTGTGTGATTGTTTTTTAAGTAACAGTTTTTTAAGTAACCATTACTTAAAAAGCCATCACTTGACCCAGCTATCTTAGCTAATTATAGGCCAATCTCCAACCTTCCTTTTCTCTCAAAAATTCTTGAAAGGGTAGTTGTAAAACAGCTAACTGATCATCTGCAGAGGAATGGTCTATTTGAAGAGTTTCAGTCAGGTTTTAGAATTCATCATAGTACAGAAACAGCATTAGTAAAGGTTACAAATGATCTTCTTATGGCCTCAGACAGTGGACTCATCTCTGTGCTCGTCCTGTTAGACCTCAGTGCTGCTTTTGATACTGTTGACCATAAAATTTTATTACAGAGATTAGAGCATGCCATAGGTATTAAAGGCACTGCGCTGCAGTGGTTTGAATCATATTTATCTAATAGATTACAATTTGTTCATGTAAATGGGGAATCTTCTTCACAGACTAAGGTTAATTATGGCGTTCCATAAGGTTCTGTGCTAGGACCAATTTTATTCACTTTATACATGCTTCCCTTAGGCAGTATTATTAGAAAGCATTGCTTAAATTTTCATTGTTACACAGATGATACCCAGCTTTATCTATCCATGAAGCCAGAGGACACACACCAATTAGTTAAACTGCAGGATTGTCTTACAGACATAAAGACATGGATGACCTAATTTCCTGCTTTTAAATTCAGATCAAACTGAAGTTATTGTACTTGGCCACACAAATCTTAGAAACATGGTGTCTAACCAGATCCTTACTCTGGATGACATTACCCTGACCTCCAGTAATACTGTGAGAAATCTTGGAGTCATTTTTGATCAGGATATGTCATTCAATGCGCATATTAAGCAAATATGTAGGACTGCTTTTTTGCATTTGCGCAATATCTCTAAAATTAGAAAGGTCTTGTCTCAGAGTGATGCTGAAAAACTAATTCATGCATTTATTTCCTCTAGGCTGGACTATTGTAATTCATTATTATCAGGTTGTCCTAAAAGTTCCCTGAAAAGCCTTCAGTTAATTCAAAATGCTGCAGCTAGAGTACTAACGGGGACTAGAAGGAGAGAGCATATCTCACCCATATTGGCCTCTCTTCATTGGCTTCCTGTTAATTCTAGAATAGAATTTAAAATTCTTCTTCTTACTAATAAGGTTTTGAATAATCAGGTCCCATCTTATCTTAGGGACCTCATAGTACCATATCACCCCAATAGAGCGCTTCGCTCTCAGACTGCAGGCTTACTTGTAGTTCCTAGGGTTTGTAAGAGTAGAATGGGAGGCAGAGCCTTCAGCTTTCAGGCTCCTCTCCTGTGGAACCAGCTCCCAATTCAGATCAGGGAGACAGACACCCTCTCTACTTTTAAGATTAGGCTTAAAACTTTCCTTTTTGCTAAAGCTTATAGTTAGGGCTGGATCAGGTGACCCTGAACCATCCCTTAGTTATGCTGCTATAGACTTAGACTGCTGGGGGGTTCCCATGATGCACTGAGTGTTTCTTTCTCTTCTTTTCTTTCTCTACTGGTGGTTGGCTCTCACTGCGGTATTGTATAACTTCCTGTTCCGGAGCACAGCGGTGTTTTGCTGTATCTGTTAGCCGTTTAATCTGCGCAGTTAGATTGATCTAGTTAACTAGATAACGATTTGTTTCACAGTGTAATCTTCACGTGCCTTAACTAAAGCACTCCCTCTGCTGAATCACCTCTAAATTATTTACACATTATTCACTTTGTGTGTTTTTAGGAATCCGCTAGCTTAGCGCAGCTACTAGCTCTAAGCCGGTTTAGCATGGCGGCTTCTCCTGTCTCTCCCACACTTTTCTGCTCTGGGTGTGAAATGTTTAGTTATTCCTCGGCCTCCTTTAGCCGTAATGGTACTTGTAATAAGTGTAGCTTATTCGTAGCTTTGGAGGCCAGGCTGGGCGAATTGGAGACTCGGCTCCGCACCGTGGAAAATTCTACAGCTAGCCAGGCCCCTGTAGTTGGCGCGGACCAAGGTAGCTTAGATGCCGTTAGTTTCCCTCTGGCAGATCCCGAGCAGCCGGGAAAGCAGGCCGACTGGGTGACTGTGAGGAGGAAGCGTAGTTCTAAACAGAAGCCCCATGTACACCGCCAACCCGTTCACATTTCTAACCATTTTTCCCCACTCGGCGACACACCCGCCGAGGATCAAACTCTGGTTACTGGCGACTCTGTTTTGAGAAATGTGAAGTTAGCGACACCAGCAACCATAGTCAAATGTCTTCCGGGGGCCAGAGCAGGTGACATTGAAGGAAATTTGAAACTGCTGGCTAAGGCTAAGCGTAAATTTGGTAAGATTGTAATTCACGTCGGCAGTAATGACACCCGGTTACGCCAATCGGAGGTCACTAAAATTAACATTGAATCGGTGTGTAACTTTGCAAAAACAATGTCGGACTCTGTAGTTTTCTCTGGGCCCCTCCCCAATAGGACCGGGAGTGACATGTTTAGAAGCATGTTCTCCCTGAATTGCTGGCTGTCTGAGTGGTGTCCAAAAAATGAGGTGGGCTTCATAGATAATTGGCAAAGCTTCTGGGGAAAACCTGGTCTTGTTAGGAGAGACGGCATCCATCCCACTTTGGATGGAGCAGCTCTCATTTCTAGAAATCTGGCCAATTTTCTTAAATCTTCCAAACCGTGACTATCCAGGCTTGGGACCAGGAAGCAGAGTTGTAGTCTTACACACCTCTCTGCAGCTTCTCTCCCCCTGCCATCCCCTCATTACCCCATCCCCGTAGAGACGGTGCCTGCTCCCAGACCACCAATAACCAGCAAAAATCTATTTAAGCATAAAAATTCAAAAAGAAAAAATAATATAGCACCTTCAACTGCACCACAGACTAAAACAGTTAAATGTGGTCTATTAAACATTAGGTCTCTCTCTTCTAAGTCCCTGTTAGTAAATGATATAATAATTGATCAACATATTGATTTATTCTGCCTTACAGAAACCTGGTTACAGCAGGATGAATATGTTAGTTTAAATGAGTCAACACCCCCGAGTCACACTAACTGTCAGAATGCTAGTAGCACGGGCCGAGGCGGAGGATTAGCAGCAATCTTCCATTCCATCTTATTAATTAATCAAAAACCCAGACAGAGCTTAAATTCATTTGAAAGCTTGACTCTTAGTCTTGTCCATCCAAATTGGAAGTCCCAAAAACCAGTTTTATTTGTTGTTATCTATCGTCCACCTGGTCGTTACTGTGAGTTTCTCTGTGAATTTTCAGACCTTTTGTCTGACTTAGTGCTTAGCTCAGATAAGATAACTATAGTGGGCGATTTTAACATCCACACAGATGCTGAGAATGACAGCCTCAACGCTGCATTTAATCTATTATTAGACTCAATTGGCTTTGCTCAAAATGTAAATGAGTCCACCCACCACTTTAATCATATCTTAGATCTTGTTCTGACTTATGGTATGGAAATTGAAGAATTAACAGTATTCCCTGAAAACTCCCTTCTGTCTGATCATTTCTTAATAACATTTACATTTACTCTGATGGACTACCCAGCAGTGGGAAATAAGTTTCATTACACTAGAGGTCTTTCAGAAAGCGCTGTAACTAGGTTTAAGGATATGATTCCTTCTTTATGTTCTCTAATGCCATATACCAACACAGTGCAGAGTAGCTACCTAAACTCTGTAAGTGAGATAGAGTATCTCATCAATAGTTTTACATCCTCATTGAAGACAACTTTGGATGCTGTAGCTCCTCTGGAAAAAGAGAGCTTTAAATCAGAAGTGACTGACTCCGTGGTATAACTCACAAACTCGCAGCTTAAAGCAGATAACCCATAAGTTGGAGAGGAAATGGCGTCTCACTAATTTAGAAGATCTTCACTTAGCCTGGAAAAAGAGTCTGTTGCTCTATAAAAAAGCCCTCCGTAAAGCTAGGACATCTTACTACTCATCACTAATTGAAGAAAATAAGAACAACCCCAGGTTTCTTTTCAGCACTGTAGCCAGGCTGACAAAGAGTCAGAGCTCTATTGAGCCGAGTATTCCTTTAACTTTAACTAGTAATGACTTCATGACTTTTTTTGCTAATAAAATTTTAACTATTAGAGAAAAAATTACTCATAACCATCCCAAAGACGTATCATTATCTTTGGCTGCTTTCAGTGATGCCGGTATTTGGTTAGACTCGTTCTCTCAGATTGTTCTGAGTTATTTTCATTAGTTACTTCATCCAAACCATCAACATGTCTATTAGACCCCATTCCTACCAGGCTGCTCAAGGAAGCCCTACCATTATTTAATGCTTCGATCTTAAATATGATCAATCTATCTTTATTAGTTGGCTATGTACCACAGGCTTTTAAGGTGGCAGTAATTAAACCATTACTTAAAAAGCCATCACTTGACCCAGCTATCTTATGCTTGTTCTGTTAGACCTCAGTGCTGCTTTTGATACTGTTGACCATAAAATTTTATTACAGAGATTAGAGCATGCCATAGGTATTAAAGGCACTGCGCTGCGGTGGTTTGAATCATATTTATCTAATAGATTACAATTTGTTCATGTAAATGGGGAATCTTCTTCACAGACTAAGGTTAATTATGGAGTTCCACAAGGTTCTGTGCTAGGACCAATTTTATTCACTTTATACATGCTTCCCTTAGGCAGTATTATTAGACGGCATTGCTTAAATTTTCATTGTTACGCAGATGATACCCAGCTTTATCTATCCATGAAGCCAGAGGACACACACCAATTAGCTAAACTGCAGGATTGTCTTACAGACATAAAGACATGGATGACCTCTAATTTCCTGCTTTTAAATTCAGATAAAACTGAAGTTATTGTACTTGGCCCCACAAATCTTAGAAACATGGTGTCTAACCAGATCCTTACTCTGGATGACATTACCCTGACCTCTAGTAATACTGTGAGAAATCTTGGAGTCATTTTTGATCAGGATATGTCATTCAAAGCGCATATTAAACAAATACGTAGGACTGCTTTTTTGCATTTACGCAATATCTCTAAAATTAGAAAGGTCTTGTCTCAGAGTGATGCTGAAAAACTAATTCATGCATTTATTTCCTCTAGGCTGGACTATTGTAATTCATTATTATCAGGTTGTCCTAAAAGTTCCCTGAAAAGCCTTCAGTTAATTCAAAATGCTGCAGCTAGAGTACTAACGGGGACTAGAAGGAGAGAGCATATTTCACCCATATTGGCCTCTCTTCATTGGCTTCCTGTTAATTCTAGAATAGAATTTAAAATTCTTCTTCTTACTTATAAGGTTTTGAATAATCAGGTCCCATCTTATCTTAGGGACCTCATAGTACCATATCACCCCAATAGAGCGCTTCGCTCTCAGACTGCAGGCTTACTTGTAGTTCCTAGGGTTTGTAAGAGTAGAATGGGAGGCAGAGCCTTCAGCTTTCAGGCTCCTCTCCTGTGGAACCAGCTCCCAATTCAGATCAGGGAGACAGACACCCTCTCTACTTTTAAGATTAGGCTTAAAACTTTCCTTTTTGCTAAAGCTTATAGTTAGGGCTGGATCAGGTGACCCTGAACCATCCCTTAGTTATGCTGCTATAGACTTAGACTGCTGGGGGGTTCCCATCATGCACTGAGTGTTTATTTCTCTTTTTGCTCTGTATGCACCACTCTGCATTTAATCATTAGTGATCGATCTCTGCTCCCCTCCACAGCATGTCTTTTTCCTGGTTCTCTCCCTCAGCCCCAACCAGTCCCAGCAGAAGACTGCCCCTCCCTGAGCCTGGTTCTGCTGGAGGTTTCTTCCTGTTAAAAGGGAGTTTTTTTCCTTCCCACTGTCGCCAAGTGCTTGCTCACAGGGGGTCGTTTTGACCGTTGGGGTTTTTCTGTAATTATTGTATGGCTTTTGCCTTACAATATAAAGCACCTTGGGGCAACTGTTTTTGTGATTTGGCGCTATATAAATAAAATTGATTTTTTTGATTTTGATTTGATAAGTACATAAAGTAAGCATCTCTCAAATTTAAGTTGGTGCGGTGGTACAATGGTTTAATTTGCCATGTGGTTGTAAATTGGTGATTAATCATAGTCTGGACACTTTAAGCCTCCAAGCAGCAGAAAGTGATTTTTTAGAGTAAGAAAGCAGTTTGATGGCTTCCAGTGTAAATTCAAGGATGTTCTCTCACTGCTGCCCCCTGCTGTTTCACAGCAAAACACATGGACACACTGTGCACAATGACAGGGAGCTTTAGAGGCCAAAGGTCAAAGCACAGCAGCATGTGAGTCACTGGTTCTTTTGTATGTCAGCGGTGAGCCGCTGACACACACACACACACACACACACACACACACACACACACACACACACACACACACACACACACACACACACACACACACACACACCAGAACCTTCCCTGTTTTCAGGAACTTTTCCCGGCTGCAGGACTAGGGTCTGCTTTGTGTATACTGGGCTGCATGGAACCAGAACATTCGTTTCAACACAAAGTGACCTTTTCTTCATCCACTCATGTTTCTGTGTCTGTCTGGAAACAGACAATTGGAGGGGTTGGGGGCTGTTGGGTCTGAACCTTGGATCTGCAGCTGGTCCAGGTCCATGTACTTGCTGGGTCGGGGGTTGAAACCCAGCGCCACTTCCCTCTCTTTCTCCTGCTGTTTCTGCTGCTCCTCCTCCTTTGCTCTCCTCAGCACCTCCTCCTGAAGCTCGTCCAGCTCGGTACGGCCTGCAGGGGGAGCTGTTGGCCACACACAGACAGACAGGCTGGATGTCAGATTATTGTTTTGTCCCATTCTGAGAGCCAAACAAAATAACAAAATAAACATACAGTGCACAGTGATAGGACACGTGGTGTCTCACCGTGTTTGTCTCTGCAGGAGGAGCTGAGCTCCTGCAGCAGGGCTCCGCTGCTCTTGGACCGGCTGTTCCTCCACGAAGGCCCTGATGAAGAGGAGGAGCAGGAGGAAGGCTTCTTCACCACACACTCCCTGGAGTAACGCACAGATTTATTTTTTCATCATTTAAAATTTTAGTTTCATGATTCTTTCTCTGTGATTACAGAATGTAGGCTGAGTTTGTTCTTGGTTGTGAAACCAACCATTAGGGGGCGACAGAGACAGTTTGGTATCACTGCAGTGTCACATGCAGTCTGTGCCAAGTTAAATTTGGTGCAGATCCAGATCATAATCATGATCAGGATCTAAATTATACAGTCAGACAGGAGTGATGTCACTGAGGTGAATATTTCTACTTCCGCGGCCATGACGCTGAACATGGACTGAACTCCTACGTCCATCTTTAGTTTTAAATCCCTGAGGATGATTTAAAGGTCTGTGCTCACCTGTCGGCTGGGTTCAGGTCCAGGCTGACTGGGCTGCTGCTGTTCCTCTCACTGCTCTCGTACCCGCTCTCCATCCTCTGGATCAGCCTGGGAAGAGGAGCCGGCAGCTCCGTGCCTCCTCTGAGGATGATGGAAGTCACAGGAAGTGTCTGGGATGAGCTTAGATGGGTGGACCTCATGCCCCCCTGAGCTGAGACAGAGGTGCCATCAGTTTCCTCTGAAGCAGGAAGGCTGCTGTCATCGATCAGGGATGGTCCGAGCGGACTGTAGCCTGCCTGCCTGCGCCGCTCACGGTTGAAGAGGTTGTCTATGTTGAGCGCTTCCCTCCTCGGCCTCCAGGCGGGGCGGTACCGACCCAACCCGGTTCCTCCAGTGTTGCTGGATTTGGAGTCACTACTAGTGCTGTCAGCCTCCCAGTCTGCAGGTTTTCCCGAGGAGCAGGCAGCCACGGTGGAAAAATGCTGGTTGTTGGTGGTGACGTCAACAGCGAGGACAGCGGCCGGTAAGGAGGATGAGGAGGAAAGGGAGCGGCTGTGCATGATGCTGCTCATGGTCTCCTTGAAGTCACGGAGGCGGCTGGTGGAGGATGAGAAAGAGGAGGAAAGTTTTTGGAGATGGCGAGGAACCTGCTGCTCCTTTAAGGTCTCTCCTTGGACGAGGAAGACGAATACAGACACAGACACGAGGAAGGGGAAAAATAACGATATAAATGACACACAGAGAGAGAAAACTTTAAAACACAAGATAAAAAATAAGAAAAATGTAAGTGGGATCCAAAAACAAATCAATGGGGACCAATTCCTGAGGATGAGGTAACCAACAACTCAAATCTGAAACCTGACCAGAATTTCAGAGTAACTCGTGACAAAGGTGGTCAAAAATGCAGTCTATAAAATGTCCTCAAGCTTTTCAGCTTTTACATGTTTTTATTGACAGACGTTGGTGCAGGGGGGCTGGCCAGGTTAAGCGCACTTGTTTCCAGTGCAGAACGTTCCTGGTTCAAGCCCAGGCCTGCCCATTCTCCATGTATTATGCAATTGCATCAGGAAGGGCGTCTGGCATAAAACCTGTGCCAAATCATTATGCACATACACCTTGTATCTGCTACAGCAACCCCAAGTGAAAAAGGGAGAAGCCAAAAGGACTTACTATTGATACCCAAATTGGCTAAAGAAAGAGCATACAGCAAACTGTACATGATGTTAAACACTAATGAAGAAGAAAAAACTTTTACCAATTGCCCAGATAAAGAGGCCAAGCTGGAAAGGATGTGCAGCAGGTTAAGGTGATAAAGGTGGTAATGTAGCGAGAAGGTGGAGGGGGTATTCTGAGGTTCTGAGGAATGAATAAAATGAGAGAGAGAAGGCTGGATGATGTAAGTATGAAGTGAGCAGAGCTGCAGTAATTACAGAGACAAAGTTGATTGGCCACAGCATGAAATTATGGGAAAGAGTAGAAGAAGCTAGGTTTGGAAAACAGGTAAAGATCTGTGAGCAGCAATATGGTTTCATGACAAGAAAGAGCACTACAGATACAATGTTTGCTCTGAGAGTACTGATGGAGAAGCATAGAGAAGAACAGAAGGCATTACATTGTGTGTTTGTGGATTTAGAGAAAGCTTATTACAGGGTGCCAAGAGAAGAGTTGTAGTATTGTATGAGGAAGTCTGGAGTGGCAGAGAAGTATGTGAGGGTAGTGCAGGACATGTACAAGGACAGTGTGACGGTGGTGAGATGTGCAGTAAGAATGACAGACGCATTCAAGGTGGAGGTGGGATTACACCAAGGATCAGCTCTGAGTCCTTTCTTGTGTGCAATGGTGATGGACAGGTTGACTGATGAGATCAGACAGGCTGTGTGATATAATGATAAACTGTACCGCAGATGATGAAATAAAAACAATTATCGTTTCACATTTTGCTCTATGTTTAACAGATTAAACACAGCCAGAAAAAAACTTAAAATTAAATAAATACACAAAAAAACATAATTTGGGTCTATAAAGATGTCAGACAGATACTGATGACCAAGCCATTCAGTCCCGCCTACCCTCACTATGGTAACCGGTTAAGGCGGCCTCGTTGTCAGGTTTAGATCGGCGTGAGTGGCTTGAACTCTGCCTCCTTTCCACAGCTACACCTCCCTTCCTCTGAGATTGGAGCTTCTTGCTGTCTGTCACTTGGCCTTTAAAAAAGCAAACAAAAAAACCCCACAAATATTCACAATAAAAAGGGAGAAGAATGGCAGAGAGTGATTGGCGGAGACAGACCCATGTGACCTTCTCAGGTTGAGAATGAGGAGCCAAATCTGTTTCACTGCTCGTATGACCTCACCAGAAATCGTAGGTTTGCTACGATTAACTGAATCCATCTGCTCAAAGTGATATTAATCAGTGAAATCACCTGGTGGAGTCCGTGGCTGCAAAGAAAACCTGCACCCTCTTACTCAGCAACTATGATGCTTTCAAACTTAAGGTACCGCGACACTTGCACAAACTTGATCCCCACAATGGTACGCAATCTGGCGTACCAGAGAATAAACTCAAACTGTGCGTGGCTGTCTGCAAACGTGCAAAGAAAATTTTGAAATGTTCAAAATCTCTGGCACACATTAATTTTGTGAACTACACATGAACATTGCACAAACAATTAAAAAACACTGTGTCACTGCGAGTCAGTGCGTCAGTGCTGCACATCACAGCACAGAACGATTACAATGAGATGTTAAATCTATAATAAACATAATTTTACAGATACTCATAAGAAGGAATGAAAATGCAATGGTTTTACCAAGCCATTGCAATATAAATATCAGAAATAATTACTTTTGAGGGGATTCCAAACGTGTTTTCCACCTCATGAGGCGCACAATAAAATTAGGTAGGAAATTCCTCTGTCATTCCGGTGCAACAGTATATCTCCCCCTGGCATATCTTCCCCGCCGGGGGAAAGATATCCTAGGATATAATGATATATATGAAATATGATAGAACATCTGTCCATGATGGGGTGGGCCATAAGATATTGTGATCTGTGTTACACTATATTTCCTATTCTGAAGTATCTTTAAATCCCCCTTCCAAATATACTCTACAGATATATGGACCTGATTGTCAACCTGAAATATGACAGAAGATCTGTCCATGATGGGGCGGGGGGTAAGATATCGTGACCTGGATATCTCCCCCACCCCGATATCAAGAATTCTGTACTATATATTGCCAAATTCATCCTACTATAAACTTGGCAGTATTAAAGATTGATGTAGCAACCTTCCAATCAGGATAGAACAACCTTTAAACTCCATATTTCATGGATGTTTTATGGTTCCAGATGAAGGGGTCAGACACTTCAGAATGGAGGATGAAATGTATAATAATACTGGACTAGACTTGCTAAGCAGGGGGTAGGGGAGGGAAGATATCCAGGGTGGGGGGTAAGCTATCCTTGGACAACTTCTCTCCTGGTGGGAAGATGTACTGTTACACCAGCAGCGATTATAAGTGGTTTCATCAGCCAAGTTCTGAAAGTAAATGATCAATCCGCTACAAAATAATTACTTTTAATTCAGTTGTACCTTGTGTATAATGACAATAAAAAGCATTCTATTCTATTATTTTATATAATGCAGCGCTCAGTGGCACAAAACGCACCATTCCTCCATAGTGAGGGGGTTAAACTCGTGTAAGTGTCAAGGTGGCTTTAGCAAACACCCACCAGATGACCTGAAAACACACTATATTATTAACAGGACAATAAAAAAAGATGTTTATTCAACTTAACCTGCAGCACAAACCCTCCATAATCCAAGGCCAATAAAAGCTCCACAAGGAAAAAGCTGCGTCCTGCACTTCCTGTCTATCAGCCAGTTCAACGGAAGATGAGCGTAACCTGAAGACTCCATGAACAGAGGTTAGTCTTCCTCACCTATGAAGTCTAGGCTGCTGAGCAAGGCGTGCGGTGCTCCGTCAGGGCTTTCCACACAGACGACTGTTCCTTGCGAGTCTGAGGAGCCGTGACTGGCCAGGGACTCGTGGTGATGGTGGGACGGCTGTCGACACAAGTAGCTCTCAGTCGAGGAATCTGTGCGCGTGTCGCTGGAGATGGATGGCTCACGACCTAGAGGTTGGTGACAGGTGCAGATATCAAGTCAAACATGTCAGTGGGACTCACCTGAAGCTAAATTACCAAAACCAAAAACACATTCACCATGGTTACCAGGTCTGTGGGGACTGATCATCTTGTTTGTGCCATTTACAGCTCATGTAAATGTGCATTTAGCATGTGACAATGTGAGCATATAAATGTATGCAGACGACACAATAATATACACACACGGAAAACAAACATGACTGAGGTTGTGAACAAACTAACTATAGCCATGGGAAGAGTCTCTACCTGGCTTCAGGAATCCTCTCTAACACTAAACTTAGAAAAAACAGCAGCCATGTACTTCACTATTAAGAATAAAACAACAGTATATCCAAATATTATTATCAATGATCAAATTATAAAAAAAATGTAACTGAATTTAAATATTTAGGGCTTACATTAGATTCAACTCTCAGCTTTAAGAAGCATATAAAAAAGATCTCAAACACTTTGAAATTTAATTTAGCTACTTTTAAAAGCATCAGAAATACATGAACAACAGAGGCTGCAAAATGCTTTCTAAATACAATAACACCTCATTTCACTTACTATATAACTAGTTGGGCCCAAGCAAATCCAACAACGTTAAGACCTTTGGAGTCCCTGTACAAAAGGGCTCTTAAAATCCTTGATCAAAAAAGCATCCAATACCACCATTGTCATATATTGAGCAAATACGCCTTACTCAGTTTTGAAAATTTTATCTTTCTCCATGAGGTTCAAATGGCATACAAAATAGTCCATAATCAAGCTCCGCCACGTCTCAAGAACTTCATTCACCTGTCCTCTGATACAACAACAAGGGTAACAAGAGCAACCGCTCGGAGGCAGTGTACCATTCCCAAATGTAAGACTGCATTTGCACAATCGACATTTTCTTACAGAGCCACAAAGAAAAGGAACATACTACCAGAAGAAATAAAAACAACCAGACTAAGAGATTTTCTGTAAAAGGTAAAATCATGGCTCCTTCAAAACCAAAGATGCAGGCACTAAATATATAGCACTGCTAAAGGTAACACTGAACATGTGTAATAAGTGTTCTGATTTTACATAGGATTTGAGAGATGAACTGTATGAAGGGTGAATATCTTTTACAAGTGTTTTTATATTGTACAGTAATTGAGAGGCTCAGATCAATTTATAAATGTCTTGATAATTTTGATGTTTTGATGCTGCATGATATGAGTGACAGGGATGAATTATGAATGATTGTTTTAAACGTTTTTGATATGGCACAGTATTTTAGAGATGAATGACATAAGAATGAATTTAGTTTTATATATTTTATGAATTTAGTATTACATATTTTGTAGGTGTTGTTTGTGATGTATTTAATAGCCCTATGTGTATCCCCCTGACCCTCAAGGACTACAGATGGAAATTAGCTGTTGCAGCTATAATCTGGTCCAAACATCTCTGCTCAGTGAGCATAATGTAATTGTATGCTGTCCTTGCACAAATAAATGATATGAAATGTAATCTGAATGCACAGTCTGTTCGCTGTGACGCCGTGTTTTGGGATGTAACAGGAAATAAACTAATCACCGTGTCGGCAGTTATCTCCTGAAACAGCCAGAGTGAGACACACAGCACCCTGCTGATCAGGAACCAGACTAAAACAACAGGTTTTCTGACAAGCTGAAGGTCAGCCCCAACCTGTCAGAGTAAACCAAAGCTCCCTGAAGTAAAACTTTGTGTTTGCTTTTATATTAATAGTTGTTTTCTGTTCACTTTATGCAAGCAGTTAATGAATGAATGACTGAATGAAGAAATTGTGCCCTTTAAACCCCACAAATGCACTGTGGCAGGCAGAAGATAGGGCCCATTGTCTTCATAACCAAACCTGTTGGTAACAGTGGGCACATTGAACTCCAGAGTACCACCTCAGACATTGAGACAGAAAAACCCAGAGGCTGTTAAAGTCTGAGTATACACTCATGAACAGCTGTGACACCTGATGCCATCAGAAAATGCCGGTCTGACACAGCAGCTTCCACTGCTTTGCTACGCCATCTCCTTGTGGCAACCAGACCAAATGTCGTCACATCCACAAACTGAGATCTGCCCACTTCCCAGGTCTGCGAGCCTAGTGCTGCAGCTCACCGTTGTGTTGCTGTTATGACTTGTAGCTGTGCTGTAATTACCGGAGTCCTCGCTGTCATAGCACGCTTTGGTGAGGCGGTGGAAGTCGAGGCGCGGGGGCCGGTCCTGCACAGACACCGGTGTGCCTCGGGGGTCAGCGTACAGCAGCAGCAGAGGCTGGTAGTGACCCTTGATACAGCGAGAGACCACGTCCTTCCACTTTGGGCCGATCTACAGAAGAGCAACACGGAAACAGAACTATGATGAAATCTCAGTGGGTGACCTGTTAACCAGAGGATCAGGGGACTCCGCCCTCCTGGTGACCCTGTAAAAAGCTGAACCCACGCCTGCACCGGTCCTTGGGGTGTCACCTTGCACGGATGTTCCTGGCATGTAAATGTGAATACAGTAAGTTGATGTGAAAGAAACATGAGACAAAAATTAAAGCACAGTGCTTATTTCCAAAGACCATGCTGTCAGTGCGCCGGGTGAGAGTTCAACTGTCCTCCATTTATGAGTGGCGGTCAGTATAAATACACATCAGGAAAACATTAAGGCAATATGCTTCAAGTTTAAATTTAATTTATTCAATTTGTAGAGCGTCAACTACCGACAGCATCGCCCCAAGGTGCTTCACACAAAACAACCTAAAAACAGATTAAAATGAATTAACCCTCTGGGGTCGGAGGGCATTTTTTGGACAGTTCACTCGCCTGGCATAAATGTTTTATTATTGCTGTTAACAGCTCTCCCTGCATCCCACAATCAAGTTTTATGTCTCTTTTATTCAGGACAACCTGTGCTTTCAGAATATATATGTTTTTGTTGTGTTTTATAAGTGTAATAAAGGTTTACGATCAGAAATAGGCAAGGAAAAAATAAAGCGAAAAATAATTTTTCACACATTTATTAAAAACACACAGCAAACTATAATAAACAACTGTTTTGACACTTCATAAAAGGTAATTTGAGGTCTTGTGTCAAAGACTGTACAACAAAAAGGTTCAAACAATAAACACAAATGCACATTTTGAACAATATATACAAAATGGTCTCTGCATTTTGTTGTCCATTTATATGGTAAACAGTGCTTTACGCAGAGAAAGTAACAGAGTTATCCAGTAACACTCACATGCAAACTAGTGGAGTAATCCTGATAGTTACACACTCTTTGTTTGAGCACGTGAGATTGTCATCAGAGGCTCTCCGTCTGCTCCTGCTTTCACTGACCGCTGTGCGTAATGGCGCAGGGCGCACTGAGTATGTACTAATAGTATGTACTCATCGGAGCACCCAGGGGGCTATTCAAACGGGCCATCTAGTAACATATCACTCCTGAAAATGATCTTTGGCTTTTCACGTGAGGTAAATCTGCCCTACAATTGGATTTAGGAAAACCATGTGACGGTGAACCAATTCCGATTGGACACTCGCATCATCATACAGCTTCTATGAGGAGTACAAAGATGGCCGATGGCTGGCTCAAAAGTCCGTGGAGTTAACTTCTCAGCAAAAAAATTAAGTTTCTCTCTCATATCATTCAAAAGTTATTTATAATTTAGTAAAGCTTGGTCTTAGCCGTCAAATACGACAGCGTCGAACCCAGAGACTTAAAAGATTAAAAAGCACAATTAAAAACAATTAAAAGAGTAAATGAAATAATAAATATTGAAAGAAATAAAAAGCATAACAATAAAAAGCATAATGACAAAAATGCTAACTAAACAAGAGGGAGAACAGATGCATCTTCAATCTGGCTTTAAAAAGTCTCCACAGAATCTGACTGCTTTATAGATGCTGGAAGACTGTTCCACAGAAAGGGGGCACGATAAGAGAAAGCCTGTTGCCCTGCAGACTTTTTATTCACCCTAGGAACACAAAATAATCCTGCATCCTGCAAGCACAGGCCGAGCCGGTGTGTAGGGTTTTACTAAGTCAGCCAGGTAGGAAGGTGCCAGTCTGTGAACAATTTTACAGGCTACCTTAAAAACTGCTCTCACAGAGACAGGCAGCCAGTGAAGAGACGCCAGAATGGGTGTCATGTGGTCACATTTTCTGCTTCATATGCTTCTAGTCACAAAGTCTAATGCTGTTTATACAGTGTTCTTGTCACTTGATCCACTGGTACCAGGGCTACCTACAGTGTAAGTATCAAGTGGGCACTATCAGTTGTTTTTGAATTACTGTGTTAACTATTAAGCAACAGTGTCCTCTTGTGGCCCTCAGGACCCTACACTGAGCAGCAAAATTATTTTTACATGTTAAAAAGTGCTAACGTGGCCCAAAGCAGGATATTGGCTGGAACCCACCTGGATCTATCAGAAACCAGAACCTCAGAGCTGAATAAGCAGCAGGTTCTTATGGAAGCTTAGCAGGTCCACTGTGACTCCATTAGCCCTGTGCATAGCATGCTAACCACAGGGAAAGCACACACACGCGTGTGCACACACACACACACACACACACACACACACACGCGCATCTCTTCTGTCTTCAGGTCTATGATGTGTTGTCCTGAAACCAAAGACATACATCATGTCCATTTAAACTTACAGGGGGAAATAATCCTCTAACCTCTGTCTTTTATCCTGTAACAGAAACTCTCCACGCTGGTTTTTGCAAAATCAACATTGTCTCCATTTTCCAAAAGTCCACGTCCACCTCCAGCGCTGGTCACAGCTAACGGGACTGCTGAAAAACCAAACCATCAACCAGAAGGCAAAGGCTGCGGTGTGAGCTAAAGTGTTGACTGTGCTGCGATACGCCTGTTCTGACCACACCCATCAGTTCTGTCCAGCTGGACGGGTCAACAATAGAAGGAAATCCTTGTTTTTACAACGGTGGACACACACACACACACACACACACACACACACACACACACACACACACACACACACACACACACACACACACACACACACACACACACACACACACACAGAGAGATCCAGGACTGAAAAGAAGAGACAGCAGAAAGGTGTGGAGATGACAGAAAGAGAGAAATTATGTACCATGAGGTCACTTCCTTTCTTTAGTTCGTCATCTTTTTATTGTCCAGACATACATCATTTCTAGTTCAAAATTTTTTGCAATAATTTTTAATCACCTTGTTGAAACTTTGTATTATACAATTTTACAGTCATTTGATTAATTTTTGCTTGTTTTTGTACATATTTTATAAATTACACCAATGTGATGTATGCATGAATAAAATATTGAATAATACAATCCATTTCTCCTCTAGATGGCCTTTGACTCTCAGCCTGATAAGGTCACATGGGTCTGTCTCCTCTCTGTCCCTGCAGCGTCTGTTAGTGGCAGATCCTCACTGAAACACACCACTAAACACTCAAAAACGCTAACATAACAGCCCTGTCGAGCTAAAACATGTTTTTAATTTAAATTACTCTTTGAGACAAAGAATGTCCTTATGGAAAAAATTACGTTGAAGGATTTATTTAAAATCAAGGCCGCAATTGACATTTTTTGGCATCACTTTCCATCACAAAAGGACTTTTGTCATCCAAAAAGGAATTAATCCAAAAGAGAAAACAGCCAGCAGACAGGTAAGTGATATTACTTCACAAATATGCTGTCGGTTCTGGAATGTTCCACATTTCTGCCATCTAGTTCCCAGCAGGTGGTGGTGCTGCACACACTTATTTATTTATTGTTTTTTTTTTTTAATTGATTGTGCAGCATTTTAGAATATTTTTCATACATGTCACTACTTTTGTGAGTTAAAGAATTTGGTAAACCCATTTCTAACACCAAAACAAAATCAACACGAACAAAAATGTATATTCATGAAAAATTCAAAGAACTAAAAACACATTTCATATTTTCAGCTTTGGAGCCAAATGATATCTTTTACAGTGTTCTAGACAAATATACAGAAAGCTGAGATGGGTCTGAACATTCTGATATGCAACACATGAGCATTACACTACAGGCAAGTACCTTAAAATGGGAATTTCTTAAGTTAAGTTCAAAAGCGAGAAATTGTAGGACTCCACCATAAAAGTCAAACATATCCTCACCTCCTTGACATGCGCATCATCAAAGTACATCCACCGTCGGATCTTTGTCTGGAAGAAGAAGGTGGAGTAGTGTTTCCCGTAGTAACACACCATGCCCACCAGGTAGAGCTCTGACTGACGAGCCTTGTCCTCTGTCACTCTGTAGAATAACTGCAGGAAAGAAAGAAAGAGAAAAAAAAAAAATCACAGAGAGGATTAATCCAAATCCACAGCTGAACATTTTGATGTCACCATTTGCTGATGACACTAATGTTTGTGCATGTGTTATTTTCAGGTGACTCATCAGCTACACCATGTGCTCAACTGTTACTGTTGTTATTAATGAATAATAATAAGAATTACTCATACATCACCCAGACGAAGACAAGTTCCTAGGGTGTGAATGACATCTTCAGCCAGATCTGAGTGATCAGAATCCCAAACCAGACCGACGGTGATGATTTCTGGACTGTTGAGGAGGACTCGAGTCATCCTGAGCTGCTGGCCACACTGACTCTGAAGAACAAGAACAGAATGTGGAAAAGCAGCTACAGAGCAAAGACAGGAGTTCAAAAATCAACAGACCAACCAACATAGGTCCAATTACTGACAAGTATCCTGTCCAATGTAATATCAGATATGCAAGAACAGAGAACCTGACAGGCATGTTTTATTGTTTGTTTTTTTGTTTTTTTTTGTTTTGCTTTTTAAGGTGGTAGGAAGCCCACGCAGGAAGGAAATGAGCACTGACTGACTTGATTCCAGGACCTTCTTGCTTTAAAGTGTGAGCAGTAACCTCTTAGCATCAGTGACTCCACAAAGCATATCTACCAAAGCTGTCTTACTGGACAGTTGCGGAGATCACCCATGCTGGCATTTCGCAGCAGCTCCCCAAACATGCTGGGGGTAGCCTTCTCCCTTGAATCCAGCATCTTCACCGCTTGGTTACTGAGGAAGCAGAAAAGTCATGTCAGTGGCCTGAAGTACGGGTGAGGTGACCTGAAAACTAAAGAGTCAAAATGGACTTACCATAAGGAGGTGGTGGAGATGTAGTGGACCATCTGGATGAAGGGCAGCGGGTCAGAGGATGCACCACAGCTGCTGCATACACACTAACAACAAAATGAAAACATCACAACACTATCGTTCTTCACACTGGCACGCTTTCATTGTTGGCTATTAACGTTCTCTCTTTATGACTTTGCATCGTGACTACACATCATCATCAGAGCTTCAGGCGGCGCTGTAGGACTACAACACATTTGAAACTTCCACGATGTGAAGCATTTCAATGTAAATCTCAATTCTGCACTGAAATGAAGTGAGGCGGTGAGTCTGGAGCTGCTTTGCACCATGTGCATGGACATGCATCAGCCCACACATTTACCACATAGTTCCTATTAAAACACACTTCACACCTCCCACGAAACACTCCCTCCAAATGGGGCAAGCTATTTAACGTGCAAATCTTCCCTGCCCCCACCCCAGCATCCACCTATGGGAATGTCAATATATGCTCAGGGCCCTGTCACGCCATGACTGTTTATCCAGCGTATGCCGGCAGTCCCATTTCCACAGAGGTGCATATTGACGAGTGGTGTGTCCGCTCAACACAGAGGCAAAACAGAGTAATTTAACTTTACTGTATTTTATTTTTGTCTTGGTGGATCACGGAATTCATTTTCATCGTGTGCAGAATGCTGATCCGCTGACTAATGACTGTGATAATCGCTGCCATGCATGAATGAAGTGCTGTGACGTTTTCAACTTTTAAAGCACCAGTCGTGGTCTCATCAACTCCCCGCTGCCAGATCGGTCTCCTGACTCCCCATGGTGGACTGATCAGAGAGGGGGGATCGGGGGACCACAGAGGGATGTCTTTAAAACACTACGTTTCTTCAGTCGCAACAAGGAACTAAAGTATTTTCAGATGTCGTTTTCCAAAATCAGGAGGCTTTATGTGGATAAGTTTTCATCAGGCTGTGATGATGAATCAGACTGAAACGAACAGGTCACTCACCTCATTTTGACTTGTCAGTATCTCACAAAATAAAAAGTGAAATTTCCCATTGATGGGATATACAAGCTTAGAAGGAGTTAAGACTTTATATTTACTTTGTGTATAAAGGGTTTTATGAATGAATGAATGGATTTATTCGGCACACAACTAACTTTGCAAAAACAATGTCGGACTCTGTAGTTTTCTCTGGGCCCCTCCCCAATCGGGAGTGACATGTTTAGCCGCATGTTCTCCCTGAATTGCTGGCTGTCTGAGTAGTGTCCAAAAAATGAGGTGGGCTTCATAGATAATTGGCAAAGCTTCTGGGGAAAACCTGGTCTTGTTAGGAGAGACGGCATCCATCCCACTTTGGATGGAGCAGCTCTCATTTCTAGAAATCTGGCCAATTTTCTTAAATCCTCCAAACCGTGAATATCCAGGGTTGGGACCAGGAAGCAGAGTTGTAGTCTTACACACCTCTCTGCAGCTTCTCTCCCCCTGCCATCCCCTCATTACCCCATCCCCGTAGAGACGGTGCCTGCTCCCAGACCACCAATAACCAGCAAAAATCTATTTAAGCATAAAAATTGAAAAAGAAAAAATAATATAGTACCTTCAACTGCACCACAGACTACAACAGTTAAATGTGGTCTATTAAATATTAGATCTCTCGCTTCTAAGTCCCTGTTAGTAAATGATATAATAATTGAACATATTGCTTTATTCTGCCTTACAGAAACCTGGTTACAGCAGGATGAATATGTTAGTTTAAATGAGTCAACACCCCGAGTCACACTAACTGCCAGAACGCTCGTAGCACGGGCCGAGGCGGAGGATTAGCAGCAATCTTCCATTCCATCTTATTAATTAATCCAAAACCCAGACAGAGCTTTAATTCATTTGAAAGATTGTCTCTTAGTCTTGTCCATCCAAATTGGAAGTCCCAAAAACCAGTTTCATTTGTTATTATTTATCGTCCACCTGGTCGTTACTGTGAGTTTCTCTGTGAATTTTCAGACCTTTTGTCTGACTTAGTGCTTAGCTCAGATAAGATAATTATAGTGGGCAAAAGTATTCCCTGAAAACTCCCTTCTGTCTGATCATTTCTTAATAACATTTACATTTACTCTGATGGACTACCCAGCAGTGGGGAATAAGATTCATTACAGTAGAAGTCTTTCAGAAAGCGCTGTAACTAGGTTTAAGGATACGATTCCTTCTTTATGTTCTCCAATGCCATATACCAACACAGGGCAGAGTAGCTACCTAAACTCTGTGAGTGAGATAGAGTATCTCGTCAATAGTTTTACATCCTCATTGAAGACAACTTTGGATGCTGTAGCTCCTCTGAAAAAGAGAGCCTTAAATCAGAAGTGCCTGACTCCATGGTATAACTCACAAACTCGCAGCTTAAAGCAGATAACCCATAAGTTGGAGAGGAAATGGCGTCTCACTAATTTAGAAGATCTTCACTTAGCCTGGAAAAAGAGTCTGTTGCTCTATAAAAAAGCACTCCGTAAAGCTAGGACATCTTACTACTCATCACTAATTGAAGAAAATAAGAACAACCCCAGGTTTCTTTTCAGCACTGTAGCCAGGCTGACAAAGAGTCAGAGCTCTATTGAGCCGAGTATTCCTTTAACTTTAACTAGTAATGACAATGACTTTCTTTGCTAATAAAATTTTAACTATTAGAGAAAAAAATTACTCATAACCATCCCAAAGACATATCATTATCTTTGGCTGCTTTCAGTGATGCCGGTATTTGATTAGACTCTTTCTCTCCGATTGTTCTGTCTGAGTTATTTTCATTAGTTACTTCCTCCAAACCATCAACACCATCAACCATCTATTAGACCCCATTCCTACCAGGCTGCTCAAGGAAGCCCTACCATTAATTAATGCTTCGATCTTAAATATGATCAATCTATCTTTATTAGTTGGCTATGTACCACAGGCTTTTAAGGTGGCAGTAATTAAACCATTACTTAAAAAGCCATCACTTGACCCAGCTATCTTAGCTAATTATAGGCCAATCTCCAACCTTCCTTTTCTGTCAAAAATTCTTGAAAGGGTAGTTGTAAAACAGCTAACTGATCATCTGCAGAGGAATGGTCTATTTGAAGAGTTTCAGTCAGGTTTTAGAATTCATCATAGTACAGAAACAGCATTAGTGAAGGTTACAAATGATCTTATGGCCTCAGACAGTGGATTCATCTCTGTGCTTGTTCTGTTAGACCTCAGTGCTGCTTTTGATACTGTTGACCATAAAATTTTATTACAGAGATTAGAGCATGCCATAGGTATTAAAGGCACTGCGCTGCGGTGGTCTGAATCATATTTATCTAATATATTACAATTTGTTCATGTAAATGGGGAATCTTCTTCACAGACTAAGGTTAATTATAGACTTCCACAAGGTTCTGTGCTAGGACTAATTTTATTCACTTTATACATGTTTCCCTTAGGCAGTATTATTAGACAGCATTGCTTAAATTTTCATTGTTACGCAGATGATACCCAGCTTTATCTATCCATGAAGACAGAGGACACACACCAATTAGCTAAACTGCAGGATTGTCTTACAGACATAAAGACATGGATGACCTCTAATTTCCTGCTTTTAAATGCAGATAAAACTGAAGTTATTGTACTTGGCCCCACAAATCTTAGAAACATGGTGTCTAACCAGATCCTTACTCTGGATGAAACATGGTGTCTAACCAGATCCTTACTCTGGATGAAACATGGTGTCTAACCAGATCCTTACTCTGGATGGCATTACCCTGACCTCTAGTAATACTGTGCGAAATCTTGGAGTCATTTTTGATCAGGATATGTCATTCAAAGCGCATATTAAACAAATATGTAGGACTGCTTTTTTGCATTTACGCAATATCTCTAAAATTAGAAAGGTCTTGTCTCAGAGTGATGCTGAAAAACTAATTCATGCATTTATTTCCTCTAAGCTGGACTATTGTAATTCATTATTATCAGGTTGTCCTAAAAGTTCCCTGAAAAGCCTTCAGTTAATTCAAAATGCTGCAGCTAGAGTACTAACGGGGACTAGAAGGAGAGAGCATATCTCACCCATACTGGTCTCTCTTCATTGGCTTCCTATTAATTCTAGAATAGAATTTAAAATTCTTCTTCTTACAAGGTTTTGAATAATCAGGTAACATCTTATCTTAGGGACCTCATAGCACCATATCACTCCAATAGAGCGCTTCGCTCTCAGACTGCAGGCTTACTTGTAGTTCCTAGGGTTTGTAAGAGTAGAATGGGAGGCAGAGCCTTCAGCTTTCAGGCTCCTCTCCTGTGGAACCAGCTCCCAATTCAGATCAGCGAGACAGACACCCTCTCTACTTTTAAGATTAGGCTTAAAACTTTCCTTTTTGCTAAAGCTTATAGGTAGGGCTGGATCAGGTGACCCTGAACCATCCCTTAGTTATGCTGCTATAGACTTAGACTGCTGGGGGGTTCCCATGATGCACTGAGTGTTTCTTTCTCTTTTTGCTCTGTATGCACCACTCTGCATTTAATCATTAGTGATTGATCTCTGCTCCCCTCCACAGCATGTCTTTTTCCTGATTCTCTCCCTCAGCCCCAACCAGTCCCAGCAGAAGACTGCCCCTCCCTGAGCCTGGTTCTGCTGGAGGTTTCTTCCTGTTAAAAGGGAGTTTTTCCTTCCCACTGTCGCCAAGTGCTTGCTCACAGGGGGTCGTTTCGACCGTTGGGCTTTTCCGTAATTATTGTATGGCTTTGCCTTACAATATAAAGCACCTTGGGGCAACGGTTTGTTGTGATTTGGCGCTATATAAATAAAATTGATTTGATTTGAATATATATGTATGTATATATAAACATATACATACACACACACACACACACACACACACATATATATATATATATATATATATATATATATACATACATACACACACACATATATATATATACACACACACACACACACACATATATATATATACACACACACACACACACATACACACACGAGGTCTGTCAATAAAGTAACGGTCCTTTTTATTTTTTTTAAAAACCTTCGGTTTAGAAATGGTCCGTGGCTTGTGCCGCGTCATCGCAGCTCGGAGCGTGGCGTGCCGAGCGTCCTTAAAGGGGTCCTTAAAGCTGTACTAACAGACCTTATTCTCTGTGAAGCCCATAAAATCTTCACCGAAAGCCAGATAAATTTTTCGAATAGTTTCCAGGTGCCAGTCTCTAACAGCTTCTGAAAAAATTGTGATGGAAAAAAAGTCCTTTTCATTCCGCCATTTCCAGACAATGAAAATCCGACAAGGGGGCGGGACCACTCCTTCCCAAGGTGTGCTCACAGGCGAATGACATCACCGACAGGCGTATATGTTTATATACGAGGTCTGTCAATAAAGTAACGGTCCTTTTTATTTTTTTCAAAAACTATATGGATTTCATTCATATGTTTTTACGTCAGACATGCTTGAACCCTCGTGCGCACGCGTGAGTTTTTCCACGCCTGTCGGTGACGTCATTCGCCTGTGAGCACTCCTTGTGGGAGGAGTCGTCCAGCCCCTCGTCGGAATTCCTTTGTCTGAGAAGTTGCTGAGAGACTGGCGCTTTGTTTGATCAAAATTTTTTCTAAACCTGTAAGGCACATCGAAGTGGACACGGTTCGAAAAATTAAGCTGGTTTTCGGTGAAAATTTTAACGGCTGATGAGAGATTTTGAGGTGATACTGTCGCTTTAAGGACTTCCCACGGAGCGAGACGTCGCGCAGTTGTCCCAGGCGCCATCGTCAGCCTGTTTCAAGCTGAAAACCTCCACATTTCAGGCTCTATTGATCCAGGACGTCGTGAGAGAATAGAGAAGTTTCACAAGAAGTTGGTTTCAGCATTTTATCCGGATATTCCACTGTTAAAGGAGATTTTTTTAATGAAAGAGGGGGACGCAGCCGGCGCGGTGCGGTGGCACAGGAAAAACACCTCCGTGTTGATAACCATTTGTAAAATCCAGGCGGCTTTTGATGGCTTTCAGTGGAGTGAGTATATGAGAAATTGTTTAACAGCTGGACATGTTCCAACTTGTCCTTAAGGCTTCCAATAGAGGTGTTTTTCCTGTGGCGGAGCGTCGCAGCGGCTGCGAGCCGACGCGCGGACCCGTCCGCATGCCTTTCATTAAAAAAAAATCTCCTTTAACAGTGGAATATCCGGATAAAATGCTGAAACCGACTTCTTCTGAAACTTCTCTGTTCTCTCACGACGTCCTGGATCAATAGAGCCTGAAATGTGGAGGTTTTCAGCTTGAAACAGGTTGACAACGGCGCCTGAGAGCGCTGCGCGACAGTCCTTAAAGCGACAGTATCACCTCAAAATCTCTCATCAGCCGTTAAAATTTTCACCGAAAACCAGCTTAATTTTTTGAACCATGTCCACTTCGATGTGTCTCACAGGTTTAGAAAAAAATTTGATCAAACAAAGCGCCAGTCTCTCAACAACTTCTCAGACAAAGGAATTCCGACGAGGGGCTGGACGACTCCTCCCACAAGGAGTGCTCAGAGGCGAATGACGTCACCGACAGGCGTGGAAAAACTCACGCATGCGCACGAGGGTTCAAGCATGTCTGACGTAAAAACATATGAATGAAATCCATATAGTTTTTGAAAAAAATAAAAAGGACCTATACTTTGACAGCCCTCGTATACATACATACATATACATACACATACATATACATATATACATACACATACATATACATATATACACACACATACATATACATATATACACACACATATATATACATATATACACACACATATATATACATATATACACACACACATATATATACATATATACACACACATATATATACATATATACACACACATATATATACATATATATATATATATATATATACACACCCACATATACACACATATACATATATGTATACAAATACATACATATATACATACATATTGATTGACTGATTATTTTTAGCTTTACAAAATAAGCATTTCTTTCACATTTACCCACATTGGGTTGAAAAGAACAGGCAATACATACGTACAAACATACATACACGCGCATTTAGCCCGAAAAGGGGTGGGAAGAAGACAAGCTTATTTAATCCCACCCCCAAACACCCATACGTTATTACCACTACCGAGTGTGACCAATATTCCTTTTTATTATTATGTAATTGATGTTGTATATTAGTGATGGATATCTATAATAATAACAATAATAATAATAATAATAAAAAAAATTCCCACCATAATAGTTAGTAATAATGACAATAATATTATTATTATTGTCAATTTTTTTTTACTGATATTGCTGCTGTCATTCCTTGAGTCATTTTCATATGTCAATAAGTTCCCCACATTGATTCAGAGAATGACTATTTAGAAGTGCTGGTGCTCAGTGCCCCACCAGCACTGTTTACGGTGCGGGTGGGGAGCTGTTGACCCTGACTGGGGACGTTGTCGGGCGGTGGAAGGAGTACTTCAAGGATCTCCTCAATCCCATCGTCACGTCTTCCGAAGAGGAAGCAGAGACTGGGGACTCGGAGGCGGACTTATCCATTACCCAGGCCGAAGTCACTGAGGTGTTTAGAAAGCTCCTCGTGGCAAGGCTCCTGGGGTGGATGAAATCCGTCCTGAGTACCTTAAGTCTCTGGATGTTGTGGGGCTGTCTTGGCTGACACGCCTCTGCAACATCGCGTGGCGATTGGGGACAGTGCCTCTGGATTGGCAGACCGGGGTGGTGGTCCCTCTGTTTAAGAAGGGGGACCGGAGGGTCTGTTCCAACTATAGGGGGATCACAATCCTCAGCCTCCCCGGTAAGGTCTATTCCAGAGTACTGGAGAGGAGAATTCAACCGATGGTCAAACCTTGGATTCAGGAGGAGCAGTGTGGTTTTCGTCCTGGTCGCGGCACACTGGACCAGCTCAACATGCTCCATCAGGTGCTTGAGGGTTCATGGGAGTTTGCCCAACCAGTCCACATGTGTTTTGTGGATCTGGAGAAGGCATTCGACCGTGTCCCTCGAGGCACCCTGTGGGGAGTGCTCCAGGAGTACGGGGTCCGGGGTCCTTTGCTAAGGGTTATCCAGTCCCTGTACGACCGCAGCAGAAGCTTGGATCGCATTGCCGGTAGTAAGTCAAACCTGTTTCCAGTGCACGCTGGCCTCCACCAGGGCTGCCCTTTGTCACCGGTTCTGTTCATTATTTTTATGGACAGAATTTCTAGGCGCAGCCAGGGTGTAGAGGGGGTCTGGTTTGGGAACCACAGAATCTCGTCTCTGCTGTTTGCAGATGATGTGGTTCTGTTGGCTTCGTTAAATCAGGACCTTCAGCGTGCGCTGGGGCGGTTTGCAGCAGAGTGTGAAGCGTCCGGGATGAAAATCAGCACCTCCAAATCCGAGGCCATAGTTCTCGACCGGAAAAGGGTGCTTTGCCCTCTTCAGGTCGGTGGAGTGTCCTTGCCTCAAGTGGAGGAGTTTAAGTATCTCGGGGTCTTGTTCACGAGTGAGGGATGGATGGAGCATGAGATCGATAGACGGATCGGTGCAGCATCTGCAATGATGCGGTCGCTGTATCGGACCGTCGTGGTGAAGAGAGAGCTGAGTAGGGGGGCAAAGCTCTCGATTTACCGATCGATCTATGTTCCGATCCTCACCTATGGTCAGGAGATTTGGCTCATGACCGAAAGAACGAGATCGCGAGTACAAGCGGCCGAGATGAGTTTCCTCCGCAGGGTGGCTGGGTGCTACCTTAGAGATAGGGTGAGGAGCTCGGTCACTCGGGAGGAGCTCGGAGTTAAGCCGTTGCTCCTCCACGTCGAAAGGAGTCAGTTGAGGTGGCTCGGGCATCTTTTCCGGATGCCCCCTGGACGCCTCGCTGGAGAGGTGCTCTGGGCACGTCCCACTGGGAGGAGGCCCCGGGGAAGACCCAGGACACGCTGGAGGGACTACATCTCTCGGCTGGCTTGGGAATGCCTTGGGGTTCCCCCGGAGGAGCTGGGGGAGGTGTGTGTGGATCGGGAGGTCTGGTGGGCTTTGCTTGAGCTGCTGCCCCCGCGACCCGACTCCGGTTAAAGCGGAAAAAAATAGATGGATGGATGGACTATTTAGAAGAATTATTATTGTATGCGTTGATGGTAGTTCTGTCTCAATATATATATATATACACATATACATGCATATACATACATACACACATATATATACAAATAGGTTTCATTTATTTTATTATTTTTCTTAAGTTTATTACCTCAACTTTTTTATTAATTTTTTGGGGGGGTTTTTCCCCTTCCCCTCCCTCCTCATACGTCTTGTGTGTGGTGCATTAAACGATGCAAAGTATTTTGTAAACCTGCTGCCAGAGAGGGGTCGCCCCCTGACACAGGTCCACCCTTTGCTGAATGTCCTAGGCTCTGCATTAAAAGACAAGGTTTTGGAGTCTGCTGGCAGAAGGGGGAGACCTTCGAGCAACAGACCACCACTTGCCGGCCCTGATCTGGTGATGTAAGTGGGGGAAACAAGGATGAAAGAAAAAGAAAAGTATTTTTATGTATCAATAAATTTATATTTATATTTATATATATATATATATATACATATACACACACACACACATATATATATTTTTTATTATATATATTGTATGTATTTTATATATGGAGACTTTAACATTAACACAGAAAGCTCCAGTTGCCAAAGAAGTGATTTTGTGAATTCAATGTATAGTTTGGGGTTATTCCACTTGATAACAAAACCAACCAGAATTACATCGCAAAGTGCAACGGTAATCGACAATATATTTACAAATAGAACAGATGAAATTATCAGGAATGGGATCTTGATGACAGATGTTAGCGATCATTTACCAGTTTTTTTCAATATTTAAATATAAAAATAGGTACAAGAAAAAACTGTTATAAACTTTAAAAGAGATAAGTCAGTAAAAGCCTTAGAGGCATTAAAATATGATCTTAAAAATCAAAATTGGGAAGAAGTTTGTCAGTGATGTTAATGTAGCAAATAACTCATTTATGAAAATATTGATGAAATCATATAATAAAAACTGTAAATTAATAGAAATTAGTAAGAAAAGAGTAAATAAACCATGGCTGACAAAGGGAATAAAAAATGCTTGTGCAAAGAAAAACTATTTATACAGGTGCTTTTTAAAAATGCAAACAAAGGAAACAGAACACGGATACAAAAAAATATAAAAATAAACTATTGACAATAATTAGGAAACCAAAAAAAGATTATTATAGTGAACAATTAAATAAGAGTAAAGATAATATGAGGGCAACATGGGGAATTATAAAAAGTGTGATTGAAAGTGATGGAGCGAAAGCAACTTTTCCAAATTACTTTGTCAAAGAAAATAAAGAGATATATGACAAAAGAAGTGGCAAATGGGTTTAATGATTATTTTTCAAATGTAGGATCAAGTCTGGTGGGAAATAAACCAATAGTAGAAGATACATTACATACACTTGTAAATACGGTCAATAGTATTTTCCTGGACAATGTGAAAAAAGATGAAATAAGAAATATTGTAAAAAACTGTGTAAGCAAAAGATCAACCATGAAGATCTAGATATGATGACTGTAAAAAGTATAATAGAAACTGTTATTGAACCATTCACTTATATTTGCAATCTGTCTCTGTCAACAGGGATTTTTCCAGATGAAATGAAAATTGCCAAGGTAGTCCCATTATATAAAAATGGAGACAAACATAATTTCTCTAATTACAGGCCAGTATCATTGCTTCCACAGTTCTAAAATTATGGAAAAAGTTTTTGTGACAAGGTTGGATAAATTCATTGAGAAACATCATATTTTAAATAATGCTCAGTAAGGATTCAGAACAAAACATTCGACAGCTATGGCAATTATGGAATTAATAGAGAAAATATCAACAACAATAGAATATAAGGATTATTTTGTAAGTATTTTTATTGACTTGAAAAAGGCTTTTGATGTTATTGACCACTCAAGATTGCTTCACAAGTTACAACAATATGGAATAAGAGGGATTGCACATCAGTGGGTAAAAAGCTACTTAGAAAACAGAAAACAGTTTGTTCAGATAAATAATACCAAATCAGAATTGTGTAATATTACTTATGGAGTACCACAAGGATTGGTACTTGGACCCAAACTGTTTATTTTGTATATCAATGATTTTGTGAATGTATCTAATGTGCTTGGTAGCATTTTATTTGCTGATGATACAACGCTGTTTTACTTTGGATCAGATATACAGGAAATAGCACAAGTGATAAATACAGAATTGGAAAAGGTTAAACATTGGTTTGATATAAACAGACTGTTACTAAATATTAATAAGACAAATTTCATACTGTTTAATGACAGAGCAAAAAAAAAAATAACGTGTCATTACAAATAGATGGAATGGATATACAAAGGGTAAAAGAAACGAAATTTTTAGGAGTCATGATTGATGAAGATCTTACATGGAAGTCACATAAATTACATAAAAGGAAAAATAGCGAAAGCCATTGCTGTTTTGCATAAAGTAAAATATTCATGAAATAGTTATGGATTATTAACACTGTAAAATTCATTGATTGTCCCATATTTAACTTATTGTGTAGAAATCTGGGGATCAACATATACAACTTATATACAACCTTTGTTTATTCTGCAGAAAAGGGCTTTAAGGGTGATTAACAACAGGGGTTTTAGAGATCCATCTAATCCATTAAGTATAGGGTACTTAAATGTCATGATTTGGTCGATTTGAAAATATTACAAACAATGTACCAAGCTAATAAAAATGCTTTACCAACAAACATTCAAAATATGTTTGAGAAAAGAGTAAGTAGTTATAAATTGAAAGGAATAGAAGTCTTTAGAAAACCAAGATTTAGAACCAAAGTAAAGGAACAGAGTATTGCAGTAAATGGTGTAAAATTATGGAACAATCTCAACAAAGAAATTAAAGAATTAAGGTCGCTTAAATTATTTAAAAAACGTATTAAACTAGATGTATTAAGTAAGTATGAAACTATGAAATAAGTCAGTGGGCTGTAAGGAAGTCAAAAAGGTAATTTGTTAATAATGTTTAAAATGTTTTAAGTTTAAAAATGTAACCTGTCAGAGATGTAATCTATTAAATAATGGTCATAATTGTTATGTGTCGGACGCAGCCCGGAGAACCGACCAGCGTTTGAAGGACCCAGTATAAAATAAGCAGAGCACGGTACAAAGGATAACAGAGTTTAATGAACATAACAGTGCTGTGAAAAATATAAAAGTGCGCGGTCTGGCGTGGTGGATTGCGGTGCGCTCCCAGCAGCGCTAACGGTCCGGAGCCAGAACTAGTTCGGACCCAAGGACCCCGCCGACACCCCCCAGGTGGCCGCGACAAACCGAGTCTGTGAAAGAAGGAATCATTATGTGAGTCCACACTCAACACACAGAGAGACCACTCAAAGGTGCACAAACAGCAAACACTTCCTGGCTTAATTACTAATCAGCTTCCCACCCTGCAGGCATGGAACATCCAGTTCACAAAACTCCACTGCAGTGGAAGCTGATTTAAACGACCAACATACAGCTCAATATAATAAGGTGTGAGGGACACCACATTTACTGACTGTATAAATGTTAGTCACAAAATCTAACGTACCTCAGGAAGTGTGCTGACGAGCGTGAGACCTCACCCCCTCCTCTTTCACAGACCATGCATCAAACCTGGACGTTCTCTGCATACACTGATGATGAGATGGCTCCCGAGACGACGATCTCACCCGTCTGGTCACAAGGTCGAGTCTCTGGCAAATACACACTGTGTACTCCAGTCTTAAATGCCACCATGTTCCAATCCATGAAGATGCACCACAGCTGTGAGTCCTGACGAGCCGCAGGTGATCAGGGTGAGGTCCTGATAAACTTAGCTACACAGCCACTCAGTCCCAAATGCAAGCCACCTGGAAGGAAAAACAAAAGACAGAAACAAAAAGGCAGCCAGGCCCCCCCAGCCATACAACACATAATTATGAAATAAGTCAGTGGTATGTGACAAGTTAAAGAAATACAATCTGTTAAATAATGTCGAATAATGACGCTGGATATTGAAAGATTGTATTGTAAAAAGGGGCAGAAAATATAAGACTTGTTCTTCTCTCTGCTCCTTTTCATTCTGGTAATTGAGATGCTTTATTTCTGCTTTTCTGTTTTTTTTAAATGAATGAAATAAATATTGAAGAAGATATATATATACAACCCCTGGCAAAAATTATGGAATCACCGGCCTTGGAGGATGTTCATTCAGTTGTTTAATTTTGTAGAAAAAAAGCAGATCACAGACATGACACAAAACTAAAGTCATTTCAAATGGCAACTTTCTGATATAAGAAACACTATAAGAAATCAAGAAAAAAAAGATTGTGGCAGTCAGTAACTGTTACTTTTGTAGACCAAGCAGAGGAAAAAAATATGGAATCACTCAATTCTGAGGAAAAAATTATGGAATCACCCTGTAAATTTTCATCCCCAAAACTAACACCTCCATCAAATCAGATCTGCTCGTTAGTTTGCATCTAAAAAGGAGTGATCACACCTTGGAGAGCTGTTGCACCAAGTGGACTGACATGAATCATGGCTCCAACACGAGAGATGTCAATTGAAACAAAGGAGAGGATTATCAAACTCTTAAAAGAGAGTAAATCATCACGCAATGTTGCAAAAGAGGTTGGTTATTCACAGTCAGCTGTGTCTAAACTCTGGACCAAATACAAACAACATGGGAAGGTTGTTAAAGGCAAACATACTGGTAGACGAAGGAAGACATCAAAGCGTCAAGACAGAAAACTTAAAGCAATATGTCTCAAAAATCAAAAAATGTACAACAAAACAAATGAGGAACGAATGGGAGGAAACTGGAGTCAACGTCTGTGACCGAACTGTAAGAAACCGCCTAAAGGAAATGGGATTTACATACAGAAAAGCTAAGCGAAAGCCATCATTAACACCTAAACAGAAAAAAACAAGGTTACAATGGGCTAAAGAAAAGCAATCGTGGACTGTGGATGACTGGATGAAAGTCATATTCAGTGATGAATCTCGAATCTGCATTGGACAAGGTGATGATGCTGGAACTTTTGTTTGGTGCCTTTCCAATGAGATTTATAAAGATGACTGCCTGAAGAGAACATGTAAATTTCCACAGTCATTGATGATATGGGGCTGCATGTCAGGTAAAGGCACTGGGGAGATGGCTGTCATTACATCATCAATAAATGCACAAGTTTACGTTGATATTTTGGACAATTGAAAGGATGTTTGGGGATGATGAAATCATTTTTCAAGATGATAATTCATCTTGCCATAGAGCAAAAACTGTGAAAACATTCCTTGCAAAAAGACACATAGGGTCAATGTCATGGCATAGGGTCAATGTCAACGAGCAGATCTGATTTGATGGAGGTGTTAGTTTGGGGGATGAAAATTTACAGGGTGATTCCATAATTTTTTCCTCAGGACTGAGTGATTCCATATTTTTTTCCTCTGCTTGGTCTAAAAAGTAACCGTTACTGACTGCCACAATCTTTTTTTCTTGATTTCTTATAGTGTTTCTTAAAGCCAGAAAGTTGCCATTTGAAATGACTTTAGTTTTGTGTTATGTCTGTGATCTGCTTTTTTTCTACAAAATTAAACAACAGAATGAACATCCTCCGAGGCCGGTGATTCCATAATTTTTGCCAGGGGTTGTATATATATATATATATATATATATATATATATATATATATATATGCACATACATACACACACACATACACATACATATATATATGTGTATGCACATATATGTATGTATATATGTCTTGGAAGTCTCACAGGACATGTTGGGGCATGTCCAGCTGTTACACAATTTCTCATATACTCACTCCACTGAAAGCCATCAAAAGCCGCCTGGATTTTACAAATGGTTATCAACACGGAGGTGTTTTCCTGTGCCGCCGCACCGCGCCGGCTGCGTCCCACCCGTCCGCACGTCTTTCATTAAAAAAATCTCCTTTAACAGTGGAATATCCGGATAAAATGCTGAAACCGACTTCTTCTGAAACTTCTCTGTTCTCTCACGACGTCCTGGATCAACAGAGCCTGAAATGTGGAGGTTTTCAGCTTGAAACAGGCTGACGACGGCGCCTGGGAGCGCTGCACGACGTCTCGCTCCGTGGGAAGTCCTTAAAGCGACAGTATCACCTCAAAATCTCTCATCAGCCGTTACAATTTTCACTGAAAACCAGCTTAATTTTTCGAACCGTGTCCACTTCGATGTGTCTCACAGGTTTAGAAAAAATTTTGATCAAACAAAGCGCCAGTCTCTCAGCAACTTCTCAGACAAAGGAATTCCGACGAGGGGCTGGACGACTCCTCCCACAAGGAGTGCTCACAGGCGAATGACGTCACCGACAGGCGTGGAAAAACTCACGCATGCGCACGAGGGTTCAAGCATGTCTGACGTAAAAACATATGAATGAAATCCATATAGTTTTTGAAAAAAATAAAAAGGACCTATACTTTATTGACAGACCTCGTATTTGTGTGATCGAGATATCCTACCTTATAGATGATTCTTATTGCACGCTTTTGGAGTATACAGAGGGGATGTAGCAAACTTTTGTAATTGTTGCCCCAGATTTCTATACAGTATGTTAAATAAGGAGAGACTAAAGAACAATACATTTTAATACTTGAAACAGTCTGTGGGTGTATTTTGACTTATGTGTAAAGTACAAGAAACATGTGTCAACAATTGCATAACTTACCTACAATTTATGGTCTGCATATGCGGGACGTATCAGTCATACATCTAAAATATTGTACATGCCCAAAATTTTTCGATGTACTCTACCTATTATGACATATATCACTGAGCTTCAACTTATATATATAAAAAAAAAAACAAACAACTTACCCATAACCTATGAGACGTACGCCAGCGTATACCGGTGTTTTTAATACGGTCAGCAAACGCTGGATAAACCATCAAGTTGTGACTGAGTGTAACCAATACCACAAGTAATCCTCCCTGACTGGAGCATATTTTGTCAGCACTCATTTGGTTGAATGACCTAAAAGCAGGATTAGGAGGGCAGCATGTTGATGATGATGGACACAAAGTGTCATGGCGTATGGTTTCCTCCTCCCACACAATCATGCAGCAATTCATTCCCTGAAGGCAGTGAGGTGTGTGCTCTCACCTGTTCAAACAGCGTCATGGCAAACTTCTGGTGGGGAATGCAGTGTCTAGCAGTGCAGACGTCTTCCTTGCTCTCGTCTGCGATGTGGAAGTGTATCCTCTGCAAGATGTTTTCCTGCACAAAGACCACGATATGAAGGTTTGACTACATTAGGACCATGGTCAATATCCTCCACAGATACTGATTCAGACTTTGCTGCTTTCTGAGCAGTTGCCAATTTTAATCCCACACAGAACCCCACGTAGAACTTGCAGCAGTTTAAATCAACCCCTGTAACCATCAACCTGTTCAGTCAAGTTTTTAAACTGTCTTACAAAAAATAAATAAATAAAATCACTGAATTTTAAAGTTTTTAAAATCTACAGCAGAGGGCAGCGTCCTGAGCAGGTCAGTAAGGTTGTGGACCTGGGTTCAATTCCCAGTCATGCTACCTGTCCAAGCACACGGACAAGACAGCTTGTTTGCACTGTCCCAGTCCACCCAACTGTAAATGGGCATCAGTCTTGGCTGGTGAAGTAACTGTTATGGACCGGCATCACATCCAGGGGGACTGGAGCCTCTCATCCACCTCATGCTGTAGAACCCAGGAATAAGCTTGGGTCCCAGTGAGCCTCAGAGCCTACAGAGGACTTAACTTCTTCCTCAAAATACAAATAACACTTCTACAAAGAAGGAGATTGACAAATGTCTTTGTTAGTTTGTTGTCTTACGAAGCACTCTGCAGCGTCGTCCATGATGCCGAGCTGAAACCTCTGTTCATCTTGGAAGGTTTTGGCCAGAGCGCTGCGAAGAGCGTCGGACGGCAAAACTTTGTCGCTGCTGTACTGAAACTGGGCAAAGATACTCTGGAAGAACGAGGAGACAGAGACCACAAATTGAAGAAACATTTCCAGCCCTACGGAAAAGGTCCAGTAACAGACAGGGGGAATAGAACACATTATATAATGGCTGACTCGATCGTTGTCATTTCATTGGTGCTTTGTATATCACATGACATGGATTATTTGGCCCAATTATGTTGCAATGCATTTAGAGTGCAATTTGGTTCCATTTAGCATGCAAATTTGGTTCCATAGGTTTGGTACCATTGCACGCTGTGAATCCCGCTCACTAGTGCAGGCTGCGTTTGGCTAAACACGCTGAGTTTTTTTTTTGCAGAGGGACGAAGATCTGGAGGAGCTAATTGATGGCACTAATCCTCCGAACACACACGTGCGCTCGTGTGCGCACACACACACAAAACAAATCCACTGCGCTGGAGGCATGAAGAGCTGTTAGGAGGAAGTTAGAATGAAAAGCTGGACTAACTTCTAATGTGATTTTTTTTCGCTGCACTTTTTTTTTGGAAGTACACAAAGTTGGTGGATGACATTTTTAGAATTATTTTGGACTCATATTTAAAGTTTGTGTTGGATTGTTGATGTTAGAGCAGCAGTTATGCACCAAAGCTGGACAAATTTCTGATAAGCACATTCATTAGTATACAAATAATGAATGTTTATGAGTTCAAAGGTACGAATATTTCATGAGGTGCAAGCTGGAACAAAGCTTTCAACAGCTTTCAATGAATTAAATAGTTGTTCCATTGAAAGAATGTAAAAACATTCATTATTTGTATAATGAATTAATGGGCAGCTTGAATTTGTGCTCTTTAACTCATTTAATGGGTGAAGTACAGAAAAAGCAAAAAAAAAACCCTCAAAAGCCACTCAAACTAATCTGCAAATATCACTGTCAAGGGTCAATCATTTTCATGCTTTTGTTCAGTTGTACAGTTTGTTATATCATGATGGACAGACAAAATCAGGAATGATAAGAATATATTTTTATGATGGGGAAAGAAAAAACCTTGTGACAGTCTGTTAGATGAAACAAATTATAAACAGAGTTACAAAAAGTATTGTGGGAAATAAAAAGTTGTCAAAGAAAAATCAAGAACAGAAAACAAAGAAACATCAACATCAAAAAGAACTCAGCTTGGGACTCCAGCGAGGGCAGTCGAATCTCCTCCTCTCTCTCCCTTATCTCTGCTCCAACTTTCACAGTCCCTACTTCACCGGACTGTGAATTCTTCAAACTATACTGGATTAACCATGGAATTGATCAGCTTGTCTCTGAACGCTACTGACGCCATTTTTTCAACAAGGAAATCAGGGCTGGGGGACCCTGCATGCACAGATGGAACCGACCCTGCGGGCTATGTTCTCGACGCATGGGAGAAATGGCGTGTCACATGCTTGGTGCCACTCTCTGTGGAGGACGTCGAAGATTTATTTATATTTGGTTTTATCATAGGAGGGCTGGTACTTATTGGTTTATGTGCTGCCCTGACCTACCAGAGAACTGGCAAGACGGCTGCCACCGGAACCACGACCCCTGACCTGTCCGTCATGATTAATGAGTTGGGCAAGGCGATGCATTCTCAGACTGAGTTAACCCTTGAACTCAGATGCAAATTGGATAACAACTCGGAGCAAATGCACGCCTTGCAAAGGAAGATGTCGGAGACCAGGGAATACTCATAAATTGGATCTGGTTGTTCATGTGAGCTGCAAATGTGTTTTCACTGCTCAACCAGGCTTATCGGCCTCTGAAGGATAAAACACCCCATTGTTTTCCTCCAGAAGAATTTCTACGGCTTTGGTGAACCACTGAATCATCAAGATTCAAGCTTCTCTACTGTATGAACAGATCTAAACATAAAATATAGCAGAATGCTACAATACCCTCGGCCGTATGAGCATGTACCTTTTAACAGTGTCTGCAGAAGGGCGTGCATGTGTGCATACATGAGCTTTTGAAAAGACCGGAGGTTACTTTTGACCGCGTGTGATTTAAGTGCACGCTAACTTCTGCAAGATGTCTTGTAAATCACTCCAGAGGTGTTATTATACAAAAACAGCATTTTCAGTTTTACAAGTGTTTATTTCTCAGTAGTTTTTCCTGTGAAGTTGAAGACCCTGGCAGTAATAAGACAGAACTTATGATGAGTACAGACAGACAGATAGACGCAATGCCTTCACAATACCCAATTGCCATATTTTGATGGCCTCGGGTAAAAATTACAATTAGGCATGCACCGATCCACAATTTTTCACTTCCAATCCTGATACCTGAATTTGAATATCTGCTGTTACCGATACTTTTCCGATCCGATACCAGAGCTCTGTTTGCTTTAATATTACCAGCATTATTGTTGATTTTATATGCAGCTGATCTGCTCTGTGTCAGTCTGATCCCATCTGATCTCAGAAGCTAAGCAGTGCGGGACGTGGTTGGTACTTGGATGGGAGACCTCTTTGGAACACCAGCGGCTGTGTGTGTTTTTCCAGGTTACTCTGGAGTTGCGTCAGGAAGGGCATCGGCGTAAAACCTGTGCCAAATACCAATGCAGATCTAGCTGTATCCGCTGTGGCGACCCCAAATAAAAAAAAAATTAAAAAATGCGAGCAGCCAAATGGATGACAACAACAACAACACCACCACTGTTGATTTTATATGAGGATTTTCTAAAAAAGGAGACCTGGAAGTTGAGCTACAATTTGCCAGAAGGTGTATCTAAGATGAAAGCCTAGATTTGATGTTTTGGTGAAAGAATTAACCCTCTGGGGCCGACGCCATTGTATACAACGGCTGAGACCAAGCTTTACTAAATTATAAATAACTTTTTAATATGAGATAGAAACTTACTTTTTTTTAAATGAAAAGTTAACTCCTCAGACTTTCAAGCCAGCCATCAGCCATCATTGTACTCCTCATAGAAGCTGTGTGATGACGTGCGCAATGTGAGTGTCCAATCGGAATTGGTTCACCGTCACAGTGTTTTCCAAAATCCAATCGTAGGGCAGATTTACCTCACGTGATAAACCAAAGATTGTTTGTAGTAGTGATGTGTTACCAGTTGGCCCATTTGAATAGCCATCTGGCTGTTGGCTCCAATGCACCCTGAGTCATTACGCACAGTGATCAGTGAAAGTGAGCAGACGGAGGGCCTCTGATGACAATCTCATGTTCTCAAACACAGAGTGTGTGAGTTTTAGAGATGCTCCACTCCTCATTACCTGTGAATGTTATTGGATAATCCTGTGGAAAGCTCTCTTGCGCCGGTGTAAAGTACCGTTTACCATATCAATGGAGTGAGGGAGGAGAGGCCGCTCTTCAGAGTGTGAACGGGCCAAAGTGTCAAAGCTGCTTTCAGAGCAGGGCCGAACACTCCAAAACATAGTAGAAGTAGATGTTTATGATGTAACCTTTGTGTAATAGCAGACAGAAATTGCTTTGAGATGAAGACAAACAAAACGCATTGACCATTTTGTATATATTGTTCAAAATGTGCATTTGTGTTTATTGTTTGAACCTTTTTGTTGTACAGACTTTCACACAAAAGCCCAAATTACATTTATAAAGTGTCAAAACAGTTGTTTATTATAGTTTACTGTGTGTTTTGAATAAATGTGTGGAAAATTATTTTCCACTGTACTTTTTCCTTTCTTATTTCTGATTGTAAACCATTTATTACACTTATAAAACACAACTATAGCAAAGACAATCTCTGTAGCTGTTTGTTGCAAATGCTGTATACTTTGAAACCGGTAACCGAAGAGCACAAAGTAATCCCGGCGGATCATCGGATGATCACTAACAGCCTAAATCTAAATTGTTATGATTTTGGTGCGACATGTCCTTTAAGTCCTCTGTCTGTCTGTCTCTCTCTCCTCCTCTCTCTGCATCTGTCTCTCTCTCTCCACCTATCTCCTGCCCTCTCTCTGTCTCTCGCTCGCTCTCTCTCTTTCTTGCTAGCTTTCTCTCTCCCTCTCCCTCTGTCTCTCTCTCCCTCTCCCTCTGTATTTCTCTCTCTTTCCCCATCCATCCATCCATCCATCCATCCATTTTCTTCCACTTCATCCGAGGTCGGGTCACGGGGGCAGCAACTCAAGCAAACCCGCATAGACCTCCTGATCCACACACACCTCCCCCAGCTCCTCCGGGGGAACCCCGAGGCACTCCCAAGCCAGCTGCGAGACATAGTACCTGCAGTGTGTCCTGGGTGTTCCCCAGGGCCTCCTCCCACACCTCTCCAGCGAGGCGTCCAGGGGGCATCCAAAAAAGATGCCCGAGCCACCTCAGCTGCCTCCTTTCGACGTGGAGTAGCAGCGGCTCGACTCCGAGCTCCTCCCGAGTGACCAAGCTCCTCACCCTATCTCTAAGGGAGCGCCCACCCACCCTGCGGAGAAAACTCATCTCGGCCGCTTGTACTCACGATCTTGTTCTTTTGGTAGTGAGCCAAATCTCAAGACCATAGGTGAGGATTGGAACGTAGATCGATCGGTAAATCGAGAGCTTTGCCCCTGCTCAGCTCTCTCTTCACCACGACGGTCCGATACAGTGACCGCATCACTGCAGATGCTGCACCGATCCATCTGTCGATCTCATGCACCATCCGTCCCTCTCTCGTGAACAAGACCCCGAGATACTTAAACTCCTCCACTTGAGGCAAGGCAAGGACACTCCACCAACTTGAAGATGGCAAAGCACCTTTGTCCGGTCAAGAACCATGGCCTCGGATTTGGAGGTGCTGATTCTCACCCAAGATGCTTCACACTCGGTTGCAAACCACTCCAGTGCATGCTGAAGGTCCTGATTTGACAAAGCCAATAGAACCACATCGTCCGCAAACAGCAGAGATGAGATTCTGTGGTTCCCAAACCGGACCCCCTCTACACCCTGACTGCACCTAGAAATTCTGTCCATAAAGGTAATGAACAGAACCGGTGACAAAGGGCAGCCCTGGCAGAGGCTGACGTGCACTGGAAACAGGCTTGACTTACTACCAGCAATGCGAACCAAGCTCCTGCTGCGGTCATACAGGGACCGGATAGCCCTTAACAAAGGACCCCGGACAAAAACCACACTGCTCCTCCTGAATCCGAGGTTCGACTATCGGTCAAATTCTCCTCTCCAGTACTGTGGAATAGACCTTACTGGGGAGGCTGAGGAGTGTGATCCCCCTGTAGTTGGAACACACCCTCCGGTCCTCCTTAAACAGAGGGACCACCACCCCGGTCTGCCAATCCAGAGGCACTGTCCCCGACCGCCACGCGATGTTGCAGAGACGTGTCAACCAAGACAGTCCCACAACATCCAGAGACTTATGGTACTCCGGACAGATTTCATCCACCCCAGAAGCCTTGCCACGGAGGAGCTTTCTGACCACCTCGGTGACTTCGGCCTTGGTGATGGATGAGTCCGCCTCTGAGTCCCCAGTCTCTGCTTCCTCTTCGGAAGACGTGACGATGGGACTGAGGAGATCCTCGAAGCATTCCTTCCACCGCCCGACAACATCCCCAGTCAGGGTCAACAGCTCCCCACACGCACTGTAGACAGTGTTGGTGGAGAGCTGCTTCCACCTCCGGAGGCGTCAGCTGGTTTGCCAGAATTTCTTCGAGGCCGACCGATAGGCTTCCTCCATGGCCTCCCCGAACTCCTCCCAGACCCGAGTTTTTGCCTCTGCGACCGCACAGGCTGCAGCACGCTTGGCCTGCTGGTACCTATCAGCTGTCTCAGGAGTCCCACCTGCCAACAAAGACAAGTAGGACTCCTTCTTCAGCTTGACAGCATCCCTTACGTCCACCACCGGGTTCGGGGACTGCCGCCGCGGCAGGCACCAGTGACCCTGCGACGACAGCTACGAGCGGCCGCATCGACAATGGAGATGGAGAACATGGTCCACTCGGCCTCCATGTGTCCAACCTCCCCCGGGATCTGGGAGAAGCTCTTCCGGAGGTGGGAGTTGAGGACCTCGCTGACACAGGATTCCAGCAGTTGTTCCCGACTTCTTCCCCTCCCAGTGGATCCAACTCACTGCCAGGGGTGATCGGTCGACAGCTCAGCCCCTCTCTTCACCCGAGTGTCCGAGACACGTGGCCAAAGGTCAGATGATACGACTACAAGGTCGATCATCGACCTCTGGCTCAGGGTGTCCTGGTGTCACGTGCGCTTATTGACACCCTTGTGCTTGAACATGGTGTTTGTGATGGACAAACTGTGGCTAGCACAGAAGTTCAACAACTGAACACCACTCGGGTTCAGATCGGGGAGGCCGTGCTTCCCAATCACCCCCCTCCAGGTCTCACTGTCGCTGCCCACGTGGGCGTTGAAGTCTTCCAGGAGAACAATGGAGTCCCCAGTCTGGGCACTATCTAGTACCCCTCCCAGGGATTTAAAGAAGGTCGGGTACTTTGTACTGCCGCTCGGCCCGTAGGCCAAGACAACCGTGAGAGACCTGTCCCCAACCCGAAGGCGTAGGGATGCGACCCTCTCATTCACCGGGGTGAACTCCAACACATGCTGACTGAGCTGGGGAACAATGAGCAATGCTACCCCCGCCTGCCATGGGGGGGCGGGTGCTGTTTTTGTGCTGCACAAACTTCGAACTTTTTGGAAGCACGAAGCCTTTCAACTGTAAAATTAGTGTATCATCACTGACGCTCATGCGCAGGATTTTAATGGAGACTTTTTTCTGTTTCAGCGGACAGACTCTCTGTTCAGCTCCTCCTCAGCTGCACGCTGAGCTGCTTTTAATAGCGTTTAACAGCCTTGGGACAGTGAAATAGCTAACGTTTTAGCACAAATTTTCATCAACAATTCAATTAAGTTTTCAGAAAATCCATGCTCGACAAACAGACAATTTGAACCCAAGAGCCGGGCAGAAATTTGCCGCTAACCACAGCTAGAACACTGCAGAAAAGAGCTCTCTCAAACAGCCCAGCTTCAGAAAACCTCCCCCTCTCCTCCCGCTTGGCAGCAAACAAGCAGAGAGCAAACAACAGCAGCTGAGAGGATTCACAGTCGCTCTTCTCTGGTATCGGAAAATGTCACGGGTTGGATCGGTATTTTCCAATACGTGAATTACGTCTGTACTGGAACCCGATACCGATCCAGATCGGATACAACATTAATTACAATACAGTAAAAGTCACATACAATGGATTCAGGTGGACCAGCGAATTTTGTCCGTTATAAATCGAAATCCGTTATATGTATAAAACGGACAAAATCCATTATATGTACAAAATGCAATGACGTCGATGTGATTGTGACACTTTAAAAGTTCCCTGCTGTGTCTTTATGCAATTTACAGCAGGAACAGTGGCTTTTTCTGGATTAATTTGTCCCTCAATGACTTCCAGTTCTTTATGCAATCAACCACCAAACCAACGTTAACGCTGTGTACAAGTTCCCTCCATGAATAGCAGATCATTTGAGCATCTTTTTCTGACTCCGTGTTGTAAAGTTGGTTATACAGTATTTGTGAACTTTTCTACCAAATGTACTTGATCCATGATCGAAATGTAATCAGTGTGCGCACTGCAAAAACTTTTACAATATGATGGGAGAGGAAGGAGTGAAAACGTAGAAGTGACAAATCACAGCCTTTTAGGGTCTCTGATTTTAGCAGGTGCATGTCAGGCTCCGGGGAGGGTTCGCAGCCATGATGTGAGAGCTGTGATCTAAAGCAGTTTGATTCGTCACACCCAGGGACATGTGTGAAATTTAACAACATATTACAGTGCGGGCATCAAGCAGCATTTTGTTAAAAATCACCGGCATTGAATTACAGTAGTGTTCAGAATAATAGTAGTGCTATGTGACTAAAAAGATTAATCCAGGTTTTGAGTATATTTCTTATTGTTACATGGGAAACAAGGTACCAGTAGATTCAGTAGATTCTCACAAATCCAACAAGACCAAGCATTCATGATATGCACACTCTTAAGGCTATGAAATTGGGCTATTAGTAAAAAAAAAGTGGAAAAGGGGGTGTTCACAATAATAGTAGTGTTGCATTCAGTCAGTGAGTTCGACAAATTTGTGGAACAAACAGGTGTGAATCAGGTGTCCCCTATTTAAGGATGAAGCCAGCACCTGTTGAACATGCTTTTCTCTTTGAAAGCCTGAGAAAAATGAGACGTTCAAGACATTGTTCAGAAGAACAGCGTAGTTTGATTAAAAAGTTGATTGGAGAGGGGAAAACTTATACGCAGGTGCAAAAAAATTATAGGCTGTTCATCTACAATGATCTCTAATGCTTTAAAATGGAAAAAAAACAAAAACAAAAAAAAACAGAGACGCGTGGAAGAAAACGGAAAACAACCATCAAAATGGATAGAAGAATAACCAGAATGGCAAAGGCTCACCCATTGATCAGCTCCAGGATGATCAAAGACAGTCTGGAGTGCTGTGACAGTTAGAAGACGCCTGTGTGAAACTAATTTATTTGCAAAAATCCCCCACAAAGTCCCTCTGTTAAATAAAAGACGTGCAGAAGAGGTTACAATTTGCCAATGAACACATCAACTGGCCTAAAGAGAAATGGAGGAATATTTTGTGGACTGATGAGAGTAAAATTGTTCTTTTTGGGTCCAAGGGCCGCAGACAGTTTGTGAGACAACCCCCAAACTCTGAATTCAAGCCACAGTTCACAGTGAAGACAGTAAAGCATGGTGGTGCAAGCATCATGATATGGGCATGTTTCTCCTACTATGGTGTTGGGCCTATATATCACATACCAGGTATCATGGATCAGTTTGGATATGTCAAAATACTTGAAGAGGTCATGTTGCCTTATGATGAAGAGGACATGCCCTTGAAATGGGTGTTTCAACAAGACAATGACCCCAAACAAGCTAAATCTTGGTTCCAAACCAACAAAATTAATGCCTCGCAGATGTGAAGAAATCATGAAAAACTGTGGTTATACAACTAAATACTAGTTTAGTGATTCACAGGACTGCTAAAAAAGCAATTTGAACATAATAGTTTTGAGTTTGTAGCGTCAACAGCAGATGCTACTATTATTGTGAACACCCCCTTTTCTACTTTTTTTTTTTACTAACAGCCCAATTTCATAGCCTTAAGAGTGTGCATATCATGAATGCTTGGTCTTGTTGGATTTGTGAGAATCTACTGAATCTACTGGTACCTTGTTTCCCATGTAACAATAAGAAATATACTCAAAACCTGGATTAATCTTTTTAGTCACATAGCACTACTATTATTCTGAACACTACTGTATGCCCTGCCTTGTTTAGGTCCTGTGTCTGAGCACAGTTTGAAAAAAATAAACGCTTGGTCTTTTAATCACAGAAATACAGTACCCACTTTCCTCAAATCAGTGAGTGTCAGTGGTGAACTTCTTTCATACCTCTGTTACTGGACACGTCGAGACTGCTCTGTCCAGTACATATGAGGGGATTTTAATGGAAATATATTACAATCCGATGGGACGTTTTGTCCAATGTGAGCGAAAATCCGTTATACAAGATCCATTATATACAGTGTTTGTTACGTGGAAAACCAAACAAAAGCACTGGGACTTTTGCTTTTGTCCGGTGCGTGCCAATATCCGCTTTATACGATGATGGTTTAGGTGAGTTATACTGTAACTCCAAACATTTTGTCATCAAGCCCTTATGACAGAGAAATGTAACTGAGGTTTGATATTCTGCAGTTTAAACATGAGGTTTATATATTTTTAAAATAACTTTAAATATAACCAACATATATCACACTGCCTTCTCTCGAACTGGGAGTCACCTTTGTTACATCACTCAGTATTTACATAAAATGGACATCTATTCTGGCTCTGCCTAGCTGGCAGCATAACAACCACTTTTATTATTATTATTATACTATTATCACTGTAAAACAGCCACTCTGAAATTGAATGGCAGTGGGTCATGTGGCCTTTCTTTCTTGTTGATAAATGTGGCCAATGGGTGATGGGGTACCAGGCATGCTTGACAATGCTGTAAACAATGCAGTTAGTACCCCCTCTGCTGGACAAACTATGTAATGACATAATTTCCAACAGCCAAAGTGTTTTTCTGCATTGTTGTGATATGTTTGTGGAAGTCTCATATCGGTAAGGCTCTACAGGTGACATTAGCCCATGTGCTTTTCAATGAACATGATCACTGGTCTGACCTTCAGGGCACAGAAGATGCAGGAGTCCTCCATACATTTATGAGACGTCAGCTGACGGAAACTACGACGGAAGATATCAAGGTGCCAGAGGACCTGAGACAGAGAGACAGACAGTTTAAGAAGTGCTCTCCAACCATGTAGCATGAAGGTCCCAGAGGGAGCAGATTTTTATTACAAACACAATCAGCTGAAGAACACCAGCAGGCGCAACCTGGTGTCAGTCAAAACCTGTACCACCTTCATGAACATGTCTTGAGACCTGGTGGCTGACAGGAAAATCTGATGTTGGATAATTTGCTGATGTCAGAGTTGTTTTTGAATGTGAGTGTTTAAAACAGATTCTGGCAAACTGAGGACCAGTATGTTAAATGATGTCATTAAAGTTGAGACACGTGGTTGAAAAAAATTTAACATCACATTTCAGCAAAGGAAAATGTTTTGAATGCAATTTGGGGGAGGGGGCATATAACCCACAAATTCAAAACCCGCAAATGCAAAATTTTGTCTAGTCACATTAATGAAATGTATTTTTCAATTTCAATTTATTTTCATTTATACAGCACCAAATCACAACAAAGTTGCCTCAAGGTGTTTCACACAAGTAAGGTCTAACCTTACTGACCCCCAGAGCAAGAACACAGGTGACAGTGGTAAGAAAAAAAACTCCCTCTGATGAGGAAGAAAACCTCAAGCAGACCAGACTCAAAGGGGTGACCCTCTGCTTGGGCCATGATACAGACACAAATTACAAAACAATTCACAAAACAAATATACAGGAAATGTTGTTGGTGCACAGGACAGGAGGGTTACAGAAACAGACACCACACCCATCTCTGGATGGAGCCACACCTCAAACAGAGAGAGAAAAAACAGAATCAGGCATCAAAAAGACAAATACACTGTAATTTGTCATCATTAAGCAACAAGAAAGAAGAAATACTAAGGTGATCGCCAGCCACTAGCCCTAAGCTTCACTAAAAGACCCAGACTTCAGATAAAGTTGAGGCCGCGGCACGCTCCGTTTACTAATAAAATGAATTTAAAACCGTAAAAACCATAGTAACATACTATGCTAGTATGCTAGCCATATGAAAGGGAAAATAAGTGTGTCTTAAGTCTGGACTTGAAAGTCTCCACAGAATCTGACTATTTTATTGAAGCGAGGAGATCATTCCACAGAACAGGGGCACGATATGCGAAAGCTCTGTGACCCGCAGACTTTTTATTCACCCTAGGGACACTAAGTAGTCCTGTACCCTGAGAACACAAAGCCCAGGCCGGTACATAGGGTTTAATTAGGTCAGCTAGGTAGGGAGGTGCCAGTCCGTGAACAATTTTATAGACTAGTAGCAGAACCTTAAAATCTGATGAAGAGACGCCAAAATGGGTGTAATGTGGTCGAATTTTCTGCTTCGTGTCAAAAGTCTAGCAGCAGCATTTTGAACCAATTGGAGAGCCCTAATGCTGGACTGCGGTAAACCAGAAAATAGAACATTGCAATAGTCCAATCTAGAAGAGATAAACACATGAATCAGGGTCTCAGCATCAGCCATAGACAGGATGAGACGAATCTCACAGGTGGAAGATTAGAAGATATTACCCCAATAGAGCGCTTCGCTCTCAGACTGCAGGCTTACTTGTAGTTCCTAGGGTTTGTAAGAGTAGAATGGGAGGCAGAGCCTTCAGCTTTCAGGCTCCTCTCCTGTGGAACCAGCTCCCAATTCAGATCAGGGAGACAGACACCCTCTCCAGACCGATTCGCTGATGAAGCGAGACAAAGGAACACCTCCATTTCGGCGTGTCAGGGGACAAGTTTGGACATGTCTATCTCGGCTTTAAATGCTTACCAGTCCAGTAAGTATCAGTGAAATTGTGGAGAGCTGGACATGTCCAAACTTGTCCTTTGACACGCCAAAACGGAGGTGTTCCTTTGTTTCGCCTCATCAGCGAATCGGTCTTTACGCGCGAAGCCTCCGCGCGGCTTTCCATGACAAAATCTTGTTAAAAGTTAAATCTGCCGGAAAATGGCTGATGTCCAGCTCTTGTGATAACCAGAGAAAGAGCACACGACGGTCTCGTATCCACAGAGCAATCAGCTTAGAAATGGTCCGGTGGCTTGTGCCGTGTTGTCGCAGCTCGGAGCGCGGCGCGCCGAGCGTCCTTAAAGGGGTCCTTAAAGCTGTAGTAACAGACTTTATGCTCTGTGAAGCCTGTAAAATTTTCACCGAAAGCCAGATAAATTTTTCGACTGGTTTCCAGGTGCCAGTCTCTAACAGCTTCTGAAAAAATTCTGATGGAAAAAAAGTCCTTTTCATTCCGCCATTTCCAGACAATGAAAATCCGACGAGGGGGCGGGACCACTCCTTCCACAAGGCGTGCTCACAGGCGAATGACGTCACTGACAGGCGTGGAAAAACTCACGCATGCGTACGAGGGTTCAAGCATGTCTGACGTAAAAACATATGAATGAAATCCATATAGTTTTTGAAAAAATAAAAAGGACCGTTACTTTATTGACAGACCTCGTATTGTTAAAAATCAAACGTGGGAGTTTGTGCGTTTACTGACGTTCATGCACAAAATGTTAATTAACGGTCATTAAAACTGAATTAACAGTCACTGAACTCGAACAGGTTAAAACGCATTAAAAATGTTTGATTTGTTTTTCATCCAGATTTTAATGTTCAATGGACAAATTTAAATGAAATCTCATAAGATAATTATTAAAGGAGTCATACTGTGCAGAAAAAAAATCAGCTTCCAAACTCCCACAATTCTGTTATAGGCATTCTTTATAATACAGCTTTTTATCGTCATTGTACACAAAAATACAATGAAATCTGTCTGCATTTAACCCATCCAAATTACAGTTAGACACTTCTCCCAATTTAAGATCAATTTACAGCTTAATACCTGCTTGATGTGTAACAGAAATAACCCACACCCTGTTTACCAGATTATTAAATGCCCCAAACACACAGATTTTTTAAAATATACCTGCAATTAAATGATTCATTTAGATTAATCACAAACCCTGTAATCAACTACATTATTTATTAATAACCTGACAGCACTAATTAAAATATGTATGCTGTATGTGTGTGTTTCAGATGGTTTTCTCAGAGACACTGCTGCAAAAGTTCATGCCACGGAATGGGATACCTGTCATGTGCCTACACGTCATACACCGGTTATGTTTCACTGTGAATTTTGAATAAACTTTTGTACTTTTTGCTAAAATGTCTCCACTTTCATGTAACATTAATTTGATTTGTAAAAGTTACCAAGGTTTACTGATTTAAATTAAATGCTAACAGTCTGAAAAGCCGTTTAAGCAAAATCCAGCAGTAAAATAAGTTTTACATTTAATGGGGTCATAAATGTAAATGGAAGTAGACAGTAAAACTGGTTGTTCAAAATGTCTGAATAAATTACTTCTGGTTTGGTATAAGTCATCCAGCAGAATTATACACCACAGTACAATAGTTTGTGGTAAAATGTTACATCAAATCCTAAACCTAGTATAGCCAAAATTCCTTGATGTAATAGTGCTATCACTGAAGTGACTAAACCTTTTCATGTTGAATACCATTTGCTAAAATCTCAGTTTAGACATGATTATTCCAGCATCTTTGTAAAGATTTAGCCAGGTGTAATGTGCAGTGTCTTCTGGAGTAGCAAATCCCAAATTAAAATTCTTAGAAATGAACCTCCAAAATGTCAATGACAAAACATTTTTTACTGCTGACTCAGCCAGAAATGACAAATGATGATACAATCACATAAGTCAAAATGTTTACTGCAACTAAAAGTAGAGCAAATACCCCCCCCCAAAAAAAAAATCTGTGCAACACAAATTATACAAAAGTTCCATGTGTCTATAGTCCTGGGGTAGGGGCACAGGACACATGCCCCGGTCATGCATCGTGTGGATAGGTTCGCCCAGCACGTCAAGGATTGCCCGATTAAACGCAGCTTCCACCTCCGTTGCTTCTTCGAAGATCAGTCGGATGTGTTGATCACACTGAACCCAGTTCAGCTTCAACCTCAACATCGCTGGATGGACAGATTCTCCTGCTGGAACAGGCTCCTTTTACTCTTACCTGGACAATAATGAAGGTACAAATAAGAAGTGATTAACAAAAGCAAGTTTTAAAAAATTATATATATACCTTCACACACGTACGTACATACAGAGTGACCCCCCCACCCCAAAAAAAACAAGAATTGTAAAAAAAAAAAAAACCTTTCAGTTTCTATATGATCATTCTCCAGACTTTCAGTTATCTTAGTCACTTTGCATAAAAGTTAGGTTTTTTCCAAAATTTTGCTCCAACAAATCAGACCATTTGGAGCATAATTCGAAAGAACCTGACTTTTATGCAAAGCAACTAAGATAACTGAAATTTTGGGGAAGGTCCAGCAAGGACCTTAGTGGGATTTATTATTATGTTTTTACAATATTTTATGGCTTTCTTTTCGGGGGGATGTCACCCTGTGTGTGTGTGTGTGTGTGTGTATATATATATATATATATATATATATATATGCATACCGTATTTGGGAAATACATTTTGGAGCTAAAAGCTATGTGATGTGAGACATTATTCTTACCAGTGATGACACGTTGCTGTACGTTTATGGTTGAACTCTCCTCGATTATGGAACTGGATTCTTCAACAAAAACACACGACATGTTAAAAAATACAGTAATGGCACTAAATTAGATGTAAACATTTGTTGTCATGCTGACTTTAGGTGTTTTTCTGTCAGAAGTTAATACTTTAAAGTGGAGCACAGAGTTAGCTAGCTCGCTAGTTAGCAGTCAGCTAGCTCACTGTGTCTGCATACATGAGACAATGATGTTACTTTAACACAAGTTTAGACTCAAAATCTTCGTTAAAGTGTTTCCCACCAATGGGATAAGTAACGTTAAACGGTGCTTTCAAGCAGACTACATGACAAAGTCACAAAAAACACTTACCATCCGTCGCTTCCAACAAAGCAGTGGGCGAGTCGCGGTCATCCTGCCTACGGGTGCTTGTCGGTCAGTGTCCGTTAACCGCGTTCCTTCGGTCAAACTGTTTGCAGCCCTTACAGTCTGACCTACTCCAGTGTTCTGTCGAGATGAGGTGCGCTGTCAAGATGAGGTTCCTCGCGTAACTGCATATGTGTGCACTGAAAAAATTACTTGACGAAGTTCGCTTATTTTGATGGGCAAGTAAATGTATAAAGTGCTCATCTGAATGTAGTAATGTATAAAATCTACTCACTATAAAACGATAAGTATTTTTAACTTGGAGTTAGCTTATTTTGACAGTCAAAATATACATATATATACACATTTATGCTCCTTAACGTAAAATACAGAAAATGTTTTACTTACTAGGCTATAAATACACTGAATACAAATAAAAAAAAAAAAACTGACGAAAAAAAACAAAATGCGCATGCGCAGTTGCACGTCGAGCGAGTTACATCATCTCCCCCATGTGCAGTTGCGCGAGGCACCTCATCTCGACGGGTGACGTCTTCAAATCCAGGGTTTAGCGATGTGCGCATGCGCACACGTGCAGTAGCGCGACGCACCTAATCTCGACGTTCACCTCATCTCGACGGGACACCGGTCGTTGTGGTCCTGTAATCACTTTTAAGCTTTTTCAGCTGTTCTCTGTGTTGCTGTAATGTCCGGTTAGCCGGGTGCTGCCAAAGACTGGGAGATTTTCTCATTTCGGGTCGCTTCATCCACTTCTCTGTATTCTCTCCTCCGCCACCAAACACAAACGTCAGCAACTCATCCACGGACCAGTGCGACTAAAAAAAAAAAAAAAACCTTGCCGTGAAATGAAAGAAAAACCCGGTTTCTGTAACGCCGCTGTGACTATTTAAAAATGGCAGGTTTGATTCTCGTCTCGGACGGCGCGCTCATGACTCGTCCAGTGACGACAGTCTCTGACCAATCAGTGGCTGGCAGCCTGTTGACGTCACATTTTAGTATCGGCTCGGCTCGCTTGGAACCGCTCCTGAGCAGGTATTAAATAAAGCACTCGGTACCAGGTACTAACCCTAACAGAAAAGCAAAAAAAAACAAGTAGAGTCGAGCCGAGTAGAGCAGAGCTACTTTTGTGAAGTAGAAAAGTGCTTTTAGATATGGGCGCTCTTCGCCTGCGACTCCCAATGGTGCCACCCCACGGTTAGTGACATGCACAGAGGCTCTGGACTACAAATTTCCGCTGTCGCTACAGTGGCTGCTGCTGTAAAATTGCACAGTTGACGCGGTGAATGATAAAACTGAAGTGGTTAAAGCGGACCTGCTTAAAATCGAGGCAGTGAATGAAAACATTCAACATTAAATCAAGTACAGCAAATGATACAACTGAAGTGGGTAAAGTGGACCTGCTAAAATCGAGGCAGTGAATTAAATTAGCCAATGTTATATTTTTAAGACATAATATTTACCATAATGTGATTTTAATAGCATCCAAATTTGTAAGTCCCTTCAGCTGCTCCCTTGTTTGCACTCGGGGTCGCCACAGCAAATCCAAGGTGGATCTGCATGTTGAATTGGCACAGGTTTTACGCCGGATGCCCTTCCTGACGCAACTCCACATTACATGGAGAAATGTAATTTAACGATTCTAATTTTCAAAGGGGCAATATTAATAAGATGTTTTTTACATCACTCATTTTCATGTTTAGTACTTCATACCTTCCATTTTTATCATGTCCAGTTTTATCCTTTTGATTTTTTAACCACATTCAATATTTACTGCTTTCACTTTTAACCACATTAATTGTTTTACTGCTTTCATTTTAACCACAATCTATGTTTTACTGCGTTCATATTTACCACATTCAATATTTCAGTTAATTTTGATCACTTTGATCCTTCATAGATATCGGCCAATAGTTTTTCAAAAGGGTTAAGATTAGATTTCAGTAAGTAATTGTTTAATCACTGCAGATTTGAAACATTTAAGAACAGATCCAGAGGTTAATGAGAGATTAATCATTTCCAGCACAGTCGGCCCAAGAGTGGGCCACAGGTCCTTAAACAGGTTTGTTGGTATAGGATCAAATAAACAGGTTGTGCTTTATGTAGACATTACAAGTTTCGTCAGCATGCCTAGTCAATAATCAAATAATCAGAATGTTATCTGCACTAGTTGACAAGTTAGAGATAAACACATCAAATTCATCTAAGAATTCAGAGTATGGGCCAGGAGGCCTATATACAGTGACAAAGTAATACGGTTGATTTTTATTCTTATGACCTTGGCAATGCGTAATATCCTGAGCAGAGTGGCAAATCAGATGCTCAAATGAGTTATATTTGTGACCCTCAACAGCTAATAAGCTAAACCTAGATTTATAAATAAGAGCAATACCCCGCCTTGCTTCGCATCACGAGGGATGTGACTAAATGTGTACACCAGTGGGCAGGCCTCATTTAAGGGGAGGACAGCTGTAGGTTTAAACCAGGTTTCACATAACCCAGTCATATGTAAGTGATATCCATAATTAGACCATTAATCAACAATGATTTTGAGGACAGTGACCTTATGTTAATAAGACTCAGACTAAGGACCTCAGTGGGGTTGACAGTTGGACTGTTTGGGTTTAGGGGTGGTTACAGAGTGTATATAAGATGCCTGGAAGTAGGTTTAGGTTAGAGACATTCCACACAGGTTGTAGGTAACAGACACAAAATATTTGATATTGCTGGAACAACCAATGGACCAGCCTCAATTTCAACATCATCCAATGGTGTAATGGGTATTAAGGTTGTAAAGCATATCCCTCTATGATTTTATGGGCATGTCTACAGAAACAGGCCACAGTCTCAATTTGATGAATTTCCCTCCCTGGCAAATAAACTGCACTATCACCATAGTGGATGTTTTGCACTAATTTCCCCACTAAGCTAATGGATTCCACAACCACATTTGTCATAAGCTTTGCAGGGTCTCTAATCACCTACTCTGTGGTCTGCTCTAAATTCCTAATGTTACCCTCTCTGTAGAGCTCTATGTTCACAGACAAGATGGCAGCGCCTTCCCCAGTAGGGCGAAGGCCATCCAGCATCAGCAAGAGCAAATGAAAACCAGTTATCAATAAAACTAAACTTGACATGATTGGCACCGATGTGCATAACTATGTGACTGTATCTCGTGTCATGTTCCTTAGTCTGTCTACCCTTCTGCGGCGTCAGCACCCTAAGATGTGAGGCAATGTTGGGAGCTCTGGCCCCAGGAATACATTTAACGTTAGCCGGGGTCTGTAAGCTGACTTTGTGTCTGATAGAATCCCCTATCACTAAAGCCCAGAGTTTCGGCTTGGAGATAGGAGTGGAAATCACCCAGTGGGTCAAAGAATTCACATCAGGCAAATCCAAGGGAGAAAACCGGTTCACAGTTAGCAGTGGCGAGTGTGATCGGGATACCACAACCAGGCACCAAGCCCTATGTGACTTCCTCTGCTTAACCACAGTCGACCAAGCTAACGCAAACTAACCACTAGCAAAAATGCTAAGCACTTCTAAGATTTACACTGGAGTAAAATAATGACCTAAAATTCACAGCAGTTACACTGAAAAACTAACAGAAGTATTAGACTGGTAAAAACAGTAATAAAAGAAACAGCCCAGGGGGGTAGACCTATCTAATGCAAGCTAACCACTAGTGAAAGTTTACCGCTAGCGATTCACAACAGGAGGACTGTAGTTAAAGTACATGTCGCATGCGTTTTAACATCCCAGTTAGCAACACAACATCAAAGTTCTCATGACTGGAAGTCTCCCTGCACACGTCCTCATAATTAGTGGTTTCTGATGGTGGGTTTTTTTCCCTTTCCCGAAGCGAGGTAATAGGTGCATTTCCGAAAAAAATCTTACTCGGCAATTCTCGGCACATCCCAGACAGAGAGAAACGAATGTGGTTCTGTCCGATAATGAAGCTTCTGAGCTTTTCTTTGAAAGCAGCGGCTCAGATTTACAGAGGAGACGATACATTTCACCTCGAAACTCAACTTTTTTCAGAGTCTGTCGGATTTTGGAACTGAAAGTGTGGTGACGCTGCTGTTTGTCACAGCTGCAGTGATCATGGACGTGTCTAGACACACAGATGTATGTCGCGCATTGGATTTTCAGGATATAATGGACTCTCTAATGTGCCACAAGGCAGAGTTGCGATCAAGCGTGGGCTCGCATAAGGTCTGATCAGAACCTGAGAGCAACTGGCTGAGTGGAACTTGAAAATGATCTCTGGCTGTGGATCCGAGTGATTGAGGAGGAGTGGACTGGTCCATGGCTGGTGATGGCAATTGTGATCACTCGCGCGTGCGTGAAGGATTGTTTTTGTTGTGGACTTATTTGGAAACCTTTACACTGGAGTCAGTGGAATGTTGTTTTTTTCCATCTTTTGCTTTGTGTTCTTTCAATGAAAGTACTTTTTTTTTTTAACTTCGTGTGTGTGTGTGGCAGCTATTTTAACCCCCAATTTAGACGGACGTCTGGCTGAATTTGAACAATATATAATCAGTATTAAGCTTGTAGAATCTCAAATGTCATAAAACTGTCAATCTCTTAAAAGAGAATTAACGTTGAATAATCCCTTAACAAAACAGCCGACATGCAGGTTAAAATGGCTGTTATGCTGTTGTAACCCACATGTCAGCTGTTAATAGCCGCTTAATGGATGTGGAATGTCTCTGTGACATTTGTACAGGCATCATGATGACAGATATATTTATTAGATTTTTCACAGTTATATACACAACACTTATCAGCGTGTTTAATAGGCTGCATTTATGACTCATGGCCTTGCAGGTGCAAAAGAACCTTCCCACAGCTGCTCCTTTTACCCTGACTGCATCAAAATGAACAGTTATCACTTAAAAACAAGTCGTCAGAACACAACATCACACTTGTGTAAACTTTGGAATTAATCTGTGCCTCAGTTCTTAATGTTACCAGCTACATTCCATTGAAGCGCACGCTGGGACGCTTCTAACACCTACATCACCTGAGTACTCATGAGTACTTTGTTTTCAGATGTCTCCATAGGTGTTTGCTGCGATTGCCGTATACTTTGAAACCGGTGACGGAAGTGCACAAAGTAATCCCGGATGGTCACTAACAGCCTAAATCTAAATTGTTATGATTTCAGGACGACATGTCCTTTAAATAAGAATCAGAGTAGATACACTTAAAAACCAAAAGAAGTGTTAAACAGAAATAAAATAAACAAATACAACCGTGCAAGGATTGGAAAAGCATTACAACAGCAATCTGTTGGAAGCTAGTTGCCAGATTTGTGAGCCAGCATCAGCATTTTCAGCATATTGGCTATATGTAGATTCATAATTTTGAGTTATTGTGTCATTTCTTACATATCAGCACTTTCCCCTACTTTATTGGAAAGACTAACAAAAATAAAACACTAATCTGAAGAGTTAATAGGGAGTTAGTGCCAAAGGAACATCAGCACTGTTTCCTTACCAGTACACATCAAACTTACACATCTGTACAGCACAACTTATTTTGTTAAATACTACTAACATGTTTTTAATTGGTGCAGTTCTTGGAGGTATTTGCAATATTAATCATATACAATATGCAGAAGCTCCCATGACCAATACAAAATCAAGGACCGAGACGTCGCACGATATAGCGGTGCCGGGGCCCCACCATGGAGCCAGGCCTGAGGTTGGGGCTCACGTGCGAGTGCCTGGTGGTCAGGCCTTAGCCCACGGGGCCCGGGCAGACTCAGCCCGAAAGAGCAACATGGGCCCGCCCTCCTGTAGGTTCACCACCTGCAGAGGGGGCCAGGGGGGTTGGATGCAGAGAGAATTGGGTGGCAGTTGAGGAGCAGAACCAGGCCGCGCTCACAGCCCCTGGCTGTTGGGACGTGGAATGTCACCTTGCTGGGGGGAGGGAGAAGGAGCCTGAGCTTGTGCGGGAGGTTGAGAGATACCGACTAGAGATAGCTGGGCTCACCCCTATGCACAGCTTGGGCTCTGGTACCCAACTCCTGGAGAGGGGCTGGATGCTTCACATTTCTGGCGTTGCCCATGGGGAGAGGCGCAGAGCCGGGGTAGCATTGCTTATTGCTCCCCAGCTCAGTTACCATGTGTTGGAGTTCACTCCGGTGAATGAGAGGGTTGCGTTCCTATGCCTTCGGTCGGGGACAGGTCTCTCACTGTTGTGTCGGGCAGAGCGGCAGTGCAGAGTACCTGACCTTCTTGGATTCCCTGGGAGGGGTACTAGATAGTGCTCCGACTGGGGACTCCATTGTTCTCTGTGGTATTTCAAAGCCCACATGGGCGGGGACAGTGAGACCTGGAGGGGGAACCACAGAATCTCATCTCTGCTGTTTGCGGACGATGTGGTTCTGTTGGCATCGTCAAATCAGGACCTTCAGCGTGCACTGGGGCGGTTTGCAGCCGAGTGTGAAGCATCTGTGATGAAGATCAGCACCTCCAAATCCAAGGCCATGGTTCTCCACCGGAAAAAGGTGCCTTGCCCTCTTCAGGTCGGTGGAATGTCCTTGCCTCAAGTGGAGGAGTTTAAGTATCTATGGGGTCTTGTTCATGAGTGAGGGACGGATGGAGCTTGAGATCGACAGATGGATCGGTGCAGCATCTGCAGTGATGCGGTCGCTGTATTGGACCGTCGTAGTAAAGAGATCGATCTACGTTCCGACCATCACCTATGGTCATGAGATTTGGCTCATGAGTATCTGATTTTGAAAATCATCTTTTTTTTCCCCAAATACAATTTTTCAGTACAAAAATTCAACATCCAGCCGGACTCCCTGCAGTTACTCAAATAACTGGAACAAATTTGCTCTAAAGATTTGGCCATGAATAGGGAAGTGTGGGAAGAGTTGCTTAGTCTGCTGCCACCGCAACATGAACCAGGATAAGTGTTAGAAAATTCATGAATGAATGAAAAATTTGCAGTTCTCAAAATTTTGCTATGGAATCTGAGCAGATACCATGAAATCAAACCGGGTCCAAGCCGACCCCATATGGAGCCCACAGATTGTAATCTAACTGAATCAAAGTAAGGGAAATTGAAGATAACCATCATGTAACTGTTTAGAGAATCTATCAGATTATCGTGCGCATGCGAGAGTTTTTTCACGCCTGTCGGTGATGTCATTCGCCTGTGAGCACGCCTTGTGGGAGGAGTGGTCCAGCCCCCTCATCGGAATTCCTTTGTCTGAGAAGTTGCTGAGAGACAGGCGCTGTGCTTCATCAAAATTTTTTCAAAAACTGTGAGGCACATCCGAGTGGACACCATTCGAGAAATTCAGCTGGATTTCGGTGAAAATTTTAACGGCTGATGAGAGATTTTGGATTGTTTCTAGCCGTTGCTGCAAGCCGACGCGCCAATCCATCCGCACGTCTTTCATTAAAAAAAAAAAAAAAAAAATCTCCTTTAACAGTGGAATGTCCGGATAAACTGCTGATTCCGACCTCTTCTGAAAGTTCTGTTCTCTCACGACATCCTGGGTCAACAGAGTCTTAAATTTGGAGGTTTTCAGCTTGAAACAGGATGACGACGTCGCCTCAGAGCGTTGCGTGACGTCCCGCTCCGTGGGAAGTCCTTACAGCGATAGAAACAATCCAAAATCTCTCATCAGCCGTTAAAATTTTCACCGAAAACCAGCTTAATTTCTCGAATGGTATCCACTCGGATGTGCCTCACAGTTTCTGAAAAAATTTTGATCAAGCACAGCGCCAGTCTCTCAGGAACTTCTCAGACAAAGGAATTCCGACGAGGGGCTAGACCACTCCTCTCACAAGGCGTGCTCACAGGCGAATGACGTCACCAACAGGCGTGGAAAAACTCACGCATGCGCACGAAGGTTCAAGCTTGGCTGACGTAAAAAACATGAATCAAACCTATAGTTTTTTAAAAAATAAAACGTCGGTTTCTTTTCTAATAGAACTCGTAAAACCGGACTATATTCAAAATGGACTAAGATACAAATGGCCAGGTTTCATAATAAATGGTCAATTCTATGTGTGTGTGTGTGTGGGGGGGGGGGGGGGGGGGGGGTGTCTGTGGTGAAACGCCTCTCCAGTCACAGCCACTGAAGCTTCTCTCACTCCTCTTCTCTCTGTTTGCTCATGGAGCTTGTGAGGGCAGCTGGTTCTAAACAGACATACCAAACCATGTCATTTGCAGAAACTTTTGACGTGTTGTTGGTTCTATCCCACAACTTGCCTGAAGGTACACTGGCTGTAAGAGTTCTTATAATAAAGAGGCTGATGACAGAAGTTCATTAGGAGCAGGTGCAGTTTAGGCTACATGTTGCTAAAATGAGTTTGTCCATTTCTTTAAATTCCAGAGAAGGCCAGCGCCATTTGTTCCTGATATGATGTCATAAAAGATGTTAAAGGCCCAGAGAGCTTTTCAAAGGAGGTGTAAATAAGGGTTCATCTATGGGCCACGCCCAGCCGGGTTAATGAGTCAGCCGCTGATCAGACCAGGCGAGCAGCAGACTGTGCCGCCCCTCCCCTCCTGTAAATCCTGGTGAGTTTTTATGACTGAGTTGGTAACGAGCTGCTGGAGGCGCCGCGGTGTTCTGAGTCGATTAGAGGCCGACATAAACACTGATTATCAAACTGCTTATTTGCTGAGCGTCTGAGGAGGCGGCGACGCGTCATCTGTCCGACTGCTGTTAAAGGAGCACGACGCACATTTTCACAATAAAATACAAACACCACACAACCGCTGTCTGTTTTTAAAAAAGAAAAGGGGAACAGAGCCACGCTGTCAGATCACAGCCTGCAGAAATACTCCGTCCACCACGCGGTGGAGGTGGAGTTCAGAAAAGGACAGAAGCTCTTAGGAACAACTGGACCAGTTGGAGGGGTGGAGATTAGAAGCTCAGACTCAAAGAAAAGACGAGGTCCCAAATGAGCACATTCAGGGTGCTGTGAAAGTGGGACAGATCAGGGCAAAAGGTCAGAGAGAGACAGCACCATGGTGATCACGAGGTACAGACACATTCGGCATGTGGAGCAGAGAAAAGAGTGGGAGGAGAACAGGAGGAGGAGCAGCAGGAGGTGTCACCAAGAAAGAGACAAGATGTGGGAGAAAAATCCATCATAGGAAAGAACGCTGAGGCGACACCGAGCTTCAGAAAAGGTTGAAACACAGAAACCTGGTGGCAGTTTCATAATGAAATGACTGAATCTGTGATCCAAACTCTTAAACCACACTAGCCAGATTCAATCCAGATTACTTTCTAGAGCGAAAATGTTCAAAGTTATTTTTCAAATCTGGCTCGTCCTACTAGGCCACGTTCAAATTGGGGTTTGTGATCCAGCTGGAGCCACATCCTACACCCGACTGGACAGTTTGGGTTCTGTGATATTTTGCACAGAAAATAAACTAGAATGAATACCGATACATTTTATTGAGGCTAATTCCTTGACATGGTAACAAAATTCAGACTGAGCTGGTTTTGCACAGCTTGTCACGAGGGGCCATTTTGAGTAATAAATCCATAAATACCAACCACATGACTGTTTAATGTCAACACACTGAGCCTACTACCTGTGATTCAGGCAGAACATGTGATCCTCTGCAAGGAAAACATATGGAGGCACCCCCCCCCCTCCCCATCACATTCAACATGGTACAATACAAGTTCAAATGAATAAAAACGAGTTATAAAGTATCTTTTCTCTGTGGCTGCATTTTATGGTGAAATTTGCACCAAAATGCAGGAAACTGTACCTACATATTCGTTTACAAATGGATGCCCCCCCTTTACAAAATCCTGGATCTGCCCCTGGATCTTCACAGTGACTTATGTACAGGTTCAGACTGCGGGTTTTTGTCAAATCATGCAGATGCAGATTTTTGTTATATCTAACTTATTTTGTGCAGATGCAGATTTTGTGGGGAAAACTGAAAGGCAAACAACTTCACGCACAACAAACTTTCCAGTCTGGATGCTGTGACGGTTTTCCAACACCGAAATCGGAAAGCGCACAGGTGGGTGTGCATGCACGTGTGTATGCATGTGCACTTCTGTCTGGTGGCGCTGCAGCAAAAGATGTTTGTGAGCACTTTACTGGAGAAGACACAGAGGTCACAGAGGTATTTTGACGTCTTGGTCTGGAGCTAGCCTGATTCAAGCCGCATTTTCATTCAGACTGCAGTGAATCCAGCTCAAAAACTGGCTCAACCAAAAAAAAAAAAAAATCCAGCTGGTCAGATTTGTTCTCTTTTTTTCAGATTCAGGAAAAAAAAACAAAAAACTATCCTGCTTAAGCCAGACTGCAAACCTCGGTCTGCAGGGGGTGTGAGTGTGCCTACCTGGAGGGCGCTGTTCAGGAAGCAGCTGTTCTGTCCCGGCTCATTGCTCAGGCCTTTGCTGGGAGCGATGGACGTCGTCGTGCGAGGTGGCAACATTCCCTGCGCGGTGCCACCGCAGCCGCTCCCACCGCCGCCCGACGCAAAGTAGTTCCTCTTCCACGACATAGTTCCTGTCTGTGACTGAGCTCCACGTGGATCAGCTTCTTACAGTGTGTCCTCGCGACACACTGGACAGAAACATGATGTCCAGCCAGCAGGATGGAAATAAGTTTAGGATGAAAACAGGAAAAAAGAAATAAATGAAAAATCCTACAAGCTGCAGGAGCTTTTATCTCGTAATTATTCCATCAGTTCTTCATTTTTTGTTTCCAGTTAATCCAGTAAAAAAGAAATGTCTTGTGGGACTGTCCACAGATGCTCCTGAATGTTACATTTTGTCCTTATTACATGTAGCCTCTGTGTTACAGTCACACTGTTGAAATGTCGACCCACGTATTACTTCAGTGATGTTCTACATTCTCGTTGGGCACCTCGTTAAAGGTTTTCTTAGCTGTAAATTTAATTGTCGTCATGTTCCCCTGTTATTTCCCAGAATCCCTCTGTGCTTCTGGCACTGCTGCAGCATGTGAAGGTGTGATGACTGCTGCTCTCCTTTCAGACATGCTGACGTGCAGTCTCACGCACACCTAATCCGTCTCTTCACCACAGGCCTCTGCAGAGCCAACAGGGAGGGTCAAAGGTCACAGCCTGGTCCTGCCAGCAGCTCTATGGACATGAGAATTTAAGAAATCAATTCATAAAATAACTCCAACTAATACTCATAATCAACTGATCGAGACATTTTAACATGGAGTCCTATGGGATGAAGTTTGTTGTTTTGGATTCCACAAGTCAAGCCAGTCAAGGAACTGCACCTTTTTCTTCTTCCGGTATGGCTTCATCTGAAACTTGAACTTCACCGCTTGGTTTTCACACTCTTATTTATTTATTTGAGTAACTCCTTGACAACTTGTTGGCCATAGTAAAAATGTTTTTAGTAGCTTGCAGACATACCGAGAGACACAACCTTCAGTGTCCCAGGGTTTTGACTGACAGGTGCCATATTGTTTCCAACTCCATGGCGCATTGATCATATAGTAAATCACACACATCATCGTAGTAGGTTGTTGGACTGATTGTTGGGTTTTATTCCCCAAAAAGTTTTAAACTGATGGAATATTGTGCATAAGGATGCGCCTTTTGGCTCAGCTCCCTTTCTGTCACAACAGTACGGTAGATTGAATACAATGCTGTCCGTGCTGCGCTGGTTCTCCAGCCCACTCGTGAGCAAGACCCTGAGGTACCTGAACTCCTTAAACTGGGGCAAGATCTCAATTCATTGGTTTCCTCCTGAGAACCATGTCCTCAGATTTAGAGTTGCTGATCCTCATCCCAGCCGCTTCACACTCGGCTGTGAACCGATCCAATGAGTGTTGGAGGTCACAGGCTGATGAAGCCAACAGGACCACATCATCATGCAAAAAGCAGTGATGAGACCCTGAGCCCACCAAACTGGAAACCCTCCTCCCCCGATTACGCCTCGATATCCTGTCCATGAATATCACAAACAGGATTGGTGACAAGGCACAGCTCTACTGCCACCAGAAGTGAGTCCGACTTACTGCTAAGCACCCGAACACAGCTCTAGCTTTGTGAGTACAGAGATTGGATGGCCCTGAGAAGGGACCACCGAAAGTCCTTCTCCAAGATGCTCAGAACTCCTCCCACACCTTCTGCTTTGCCTCCCTCACAGCAGAGGCTGCCACCCTTTGGGCCTGTCGGTACCTTGCAACTGCCTCCAGAATCCTCTGAGGTAACAAATCCCAGAACGCTCCTTTAGTCTGACAGCTTCCCCGACCACCGGTGTCCACCACGCTGTTTGAGGTTGCCGCCCCTTGAGGCACCGAAGACCTTTAGGCCATAGCTTCAGCAATGGAAGCTTTGACCATTGCCCATTCTGATTCAATGCCCCCAACCTCCACAGGGATGCTAGAAAAGCTCAGCCAGAGGTGTGAGTTGAAGATCTATTAGATAGTGGGCTCCTCTAGACGGTCCCAGTTCACCCGCACTATCCATTTGGGCTTATCAGGTCTGTCCAAAGTCCTCCCCCACCCTCTGAACAAACTCACCACCAGATGGTGATCAGTTGACAGCTCTGCCCCTTTCTTCACCCGAGTGTCCAGAAGATGCCACCTCAGATCATATGATATGATCACAAAATCAATCATCGATCTTTGGCCTAGGGCGCCCTGGTACCATGTACACGTATGAGCATCCTTACATTCAACCATGGTGTTTGTTATGGACAGTCTGTGACTAGCACAAAAGTCCAGTAATAAACGACCATTCGGGTTTAGATTAGAGAAGAGACCAATCCGATTGGTATCAGGTTCCAATAACGATGTAATTCATGTATTGGAAAATAACAATCCAACCTGCGACGTCTTCCGATACTGGAGAACAGCCACTGTGAACCCTCTCAACTTGTGTTTGCTCTCTGTTTGTTTACTGCCAAGCTGGAGGGGGGACGTTTTCTGGAGCTGGGCTGTTTGAGAGCGCTCTCTTCCACAGTGTTCTCACTGCAAAAACAAGTGGTACAGATAGACACGCAGGTTTAGTGAATTGGAAACTTTATATTAACCTGTAGGTGTGAATGTGTTTGTCTATATGTGGCCCTGCAACAGACTGGCATCCTGTCCAGGGTGTACCCCATCTCACACCCTATGACTACTGTGACAGGCTCCAGTCTCACCCCAGACCAAGCAGGTATAGCGAATGAATGAATGAATGATTTATGAGATATTAAAAAAAAAAAAAAAAAAAAGCTTCTCACACCTATATTTCAAATGCATATTGCTCACTGTATGGCAAACTCTGCCATAAAAAGAATTACACCACTGGAAAGAGAGCATCTTCATTAACATATTTACACAATATGAAGCTGGGATCTTGAACCAAAAACACATTTACAGTGTCAAATGTCACATTTCAAATACCATCACAAAATTCTATCATAAACTAATATTTGTATTTTATGTCTAAATATTCATCTTATCTTTTATTCTGCATGTTTTACCATGTTCAGTTCTACAACTTAAACTACAATCAGCAGAAGCAAAATGTCAAATAAATACTGTCTACTTGAAGAGTTCAAACATTGTATTGATTTGCTTTTCAACATCAGATGGAAGTTGATCTTGCCTGTCTGTTGATGTAAATGGAGCATCAACAATCTTTAAGATACGTAGAAGAAATACCCAACAGAAATCCTCCTGCCTGGGTCAAAGTCTCACAGGAGCCATGAGTATTACTTGCACATCTTGTTCCTCTTCCGATGTTGCACATACATCACAAATATTTAGACAATACACCTTAATGTTACTAAGATTACAATAACCTTCTGATGACCTCCTTACCTTGTTACTATAATGTTATGGTAACCTTCGTTACGGCTTGTTACAATAATCTCACAATAACCTGTTTCAAGACTTGTTACAATAACCTTATGACAACCTTCTTTAAGACTTGTTACAGTAACTGTATAGGCAGTTCTCGCTGCAGTGACACAGTTTGATGCCTGTGAAGGGTAAACACCAGGACTGGTGAGGAGGGATAAACCTGATCAGACAGGATTAACTGTCTCCTTAGCTGTTGGGCTAACAACATTAGCCTTGTTCAAGCAGCAGTAGCATATGTGATGCTAATGTTTAGTGGTTAAATACTGTTTACTGTCAACGTTTGGAAGGAACAGTAGTGGGACTTAAACACCACACCACACCACAGAGAAACCAATTGATTTCTCTAGAATTCCACCCACACCCAAGTAGAAAATGTATCTATAGAGGGTTTTCAATCACGTGACCGATTTGCTCCAGTCTCCATCGTGGATTACTACGCGGCTGGCGTGTGAAATAAAACAGAGAGAATGAAAGCTTATTATGAGGCTTTAAAGCCTCAAGATGAAGCTGTTTATTGTGATCGATGTGTAGCAGTTGGTTCAGTGGATCGGTATGTTGTACCGGATACTGAATTTAATGACAATGTAACGAAGTGGCCGGCAGTTTCACAGCATAAGATTAATATGGCCAGAACCAAGCAGACCACCTGTAAATCCATTGGAGGAAAAGCTCAGAGGAAGCAGCTCGCTTCCAAAGCCGTCCGGAAGAGGGCTCCGGCTACCGGTGGTGTGAAGAAGCCTCACTGTTACAGGCCCGGCACCGTGGAGCTGAGAGAGATCCGCCGCTACCAGAAATCCACCAAGCTGCTGATCCGCGAGCTGCCGACCAGGTCAGCCTCGCAGGCCTCCTGCAGAGCATCACAGCGGAGCTCTGAAAGCGGAGGTCGGTCTTGAAGTCCTGAGCGATTTCTCTCACCAGGCGCTGGAAGGGCAGCTTGCAGATCAGCAGCTCGTGGATTTCTGGTAGCAGTGGATCTCTCTCGGTACCACGGTGCTGCACCTGTAACGGTGAGGCTTCTTCACACCAACGGTAGCCGGCGTGCTCTTCTGGGCGGCTTTGGATTTACGGGCGGTCTGCTTGGTTCTGGCCATATTAAAGCTTCCTTCAGATCTGCTCTGCCTCTTCTGCTGAGCCAGGTCTCTGTGTCGCTTAGAAAGCTTGTAACACTCCACTGCATGATGCACAACTGCTAGCAGACTGTAAAATGAGCAACCTGCCTCATTTTTATCACCTCTGTTTGAACAACCAACGACAGCACAAAAGTTGACCATTGTTGAAGCTTCTGCAATTGTTCGCCAAATGCACGTAGCGTATCACAGCAGCCACCGCGGCGTAATCCAGAATGGCCACGGGGCACCAAATCACGTGTCCAATACGTCACATGAAAACCCTCTATATTTCATACTGGTGCTGACATGTAGAATGAGACCAAGGCTGCACTTCACATTTGTTCCATTACTGATTAACACATATATATATATATATATATATATATATATATATATATATATATAAACATTTTTTTTTTTTTAAAGGAATCAAGTTTAAGTTAATAAAATGGAAATTTGATAGATGTCAACCCAAAGGGCCAAATCATCTGAAAATGTAATGACATTATAATGAATAAATAAATAAATAGAATACAGTACAGTCTTCTTAAAAATTGAATTTAGAGAAACTTTGCATAATACAACTTTGTCCATGGCATCTCCCAACACAGCTTCATGGTGGAGTGGAGCAGAAGGATTTTCATTTTCATGGTCACAAGAAAACAGATCTGTCATGTTTCTGGGCAGAGAACAACACTGACGCGAGGCTAAAATGGTCCATCTACGGTCAAAACAGCTGTGGCAGCCAAACAACACGGAAACAACATCCATGGGGGTAGAAAACCGATAGTCCAGATAAACAGGCAGACAGTACAAACAAAGTCATCAAACATTTCATTATGTCGACAACTCAGAAATCAGCAGGCTAGTCACAAGGAAGCAGCGTGGGCTGGCAACTGGAGATCAAACACAAAGGAATGTGATAAGCAGCCATAGGATACAGACCATCTGGCACAGGAGTGAATGACGACTATATAAAGTGTGAGTCCATTAATGAGGAAATGAGTGCTGGAAGGCGTTCCCAGGTCAGATGGAAACATAACCCCTCCATGGTGTCCTGGGTCTTCCCCGGGACCTCCTCCCAGTTGGATGCACCCGAAGACCTCTCCAGCGAGACCACCACAGGGCATCCTCACCAGATGTCCAAACCACCTCAGACACTTCCTTTCCATACGAAGAAACAGCGACTCTACTCAGAGTCCCTACTGGATAGTCTGCTTTTTTCACCCTGTCCCGGAGTGTCAGACCAGATAGCCGACAGAGGAATTTCTTTTCTGCCACTTGTATCTGCATTATCCATTTCTACATAATGCCACAACAACAAAAAAAAAAAACACACACACACACACAACAAAACCTGGACAGTAGACACTGCACTATTTTAACCCTCTGGGGTCCGAGGGCATTTTTGGACAGTTTACTCACCTGGCATAAATGTTTTATTATTGCTGTTAACAGCTCTCCCTGCACCCCCCAATCAAGTTTTATGTCTCTTTTTTCAGGACAACCTGTGCTTTCAGAATATATATATATGTTTTTGTTGTGTTTTATAAGTGTAATAAAGGTTTACAATCAAAAATAGGCAAGGAAAAAATAAAGTGAAAAATAATTTTCCACACACATTTATTCAAAACACACAGCAAACGATAATAAACAACTGTTTTGACACTTCACAAAGGTAATTTGAGGTCTTGTGTGAAAGACTGAACAACAAAAGGTTCAAGCAATAAACACAAATGCACATTTTGAACAATATATACAAAATGGTCTCTGCATTTTGTTGCCCATTGATATGGTAAACAGTGATTTACGCAGAGAAAGCAACAGTAACATTCACATGCAAACTAGTGGAGCAATCCTGATAGTTACACACTCTTTGTTTGAGCACGTGAGATTGTCATCAGAGGCTCTCCGTCTGCTCCTGCTTTCACTGACCGCTGTGCGTAATGGCGCAGGGCACACTGAGTATGTACTAATAGTATGTACCCATTGGAGCACCCAGGGGGCTATTCAAACGAGCCAACTAGTTACATATCACTCCTGAAAACGGATCTTTGGCTTTTCACGTGAGGTAAATCTGCCCTACGATTGGATTTTGGAAAACCATGTGACGGATTGGACACTCACATTGCTATTTATAATTTAGTAAAGCTTGGTCTTTGCCATCGTATATGATGGCGTCGGTCCCAGAGAGTTAAAGGTATTATAAAAGTTTTTGTCACATTTCAATGTAAAACACAAATTGCGAGTCATAAGACACATTCTGTGTGTGAGGAAAAGGTCTATAATTCTTGCCCACCAATAGCAGAGAGGCACCATGACGTCACTGGCTGGTCTCTCTCTGGCTGCTAACCCAACATGGAGGAAAATGTTCTGAAACTGCACCATTTCTGTGTAAATCTAAGATGTTTCTCATATATTATGTAAAGGAGAGTGAGAAATAAGCACTTATGAATTAAAATGCTGTTTTTGTAACCTGATAACACTTCTGGAGTGATTAACACGACATCTTACAGATGTCAGCATGCATGCTATACAAGGTCTGTTAGAAAAGTAACGGACCTTTTTATTTTTTGCAAAAACTATATGGATTTGAATCATGTGCGCTTGCATCAGCCAAGCTTGAACCTTCATGCACATGTGAGTTTTTTCACGCCTGTCGGTTGCGTCATTCGCCTGTGGGCAGGCTTTGAGTGAGCACTGGTCCACCCCCCCTCGTCGGATTTTATTGTCAGGAAAATGTCTGAACAATTGGAGCAGCGCTGCATCAAATTTTTTCAGAAACTGTGAGAGACACCCAGGTGGAAACCATTCGGAAAATTCAGATGGCTTTCGGTGAAGATTCTATGGGCGTCACAAGGATTAAGGAGCATTACAACCAGATTAAAGACGGCCCACAGCGGCGGAGGGTGCGCCGCGCTCTGAGCGGCCATCGACAGGCTGAAACGACCAGATCATTTCCAAAGTGAAGGCTGTGTTGATCTGGGACGTCGTGTGACCCAGAGAAATTGCGGAAGAGGTGGACATCAGCCATTTTTAGGCACATTCCACTGTTACAGGAGATTTTGTAATGAAAGACGTGCAGCGGAATTCGCGTGTCGGGACGAAGCCGCAATGGAGCACAACAAAATCAAGTCCGTGTTGGAAGTCTCACGGGACATGTCTTCCACCACTCAGAAGATTCAGACGGCTTTCGGTGGCTTTTTAGTCGAGTGAGTATCCGAGAAAATGTGGAGAGCTGGGCATGTCAACATGTCCCGTGTTTAGTGAAAGTTGGGTGGCCCTATAGCTTTAACTTTTGCTAAGGTCACATGCTCTTCATGATGTGAATGGAACTGAGGTTACTGGTAGCTAAATGCATCATTGAAGACACTCTAGCTGACTCTTAGAATAACTCTTCCAGGTTTCTCATAGTCCTCCTCACACCTTACCTCACCAAACACCTTATCGTCATCAGAAAACATCTGGCATGCCCTTAATGAAAAGGATAAACATTACAGGGCCATTGACATCCCTGTGGGACACCAGACAGAATCCACTGTGCTCATTTATCACTACCTTCTGAAGTGAGTGTTTTCAGTTTTGTTTTTTTTTCCCCTGCTGGCCCTGAGCTTGTTCAGGGGGTGAGTCAGGGTCGACCTGACCTTTGTGACGTACCTTGAGGTGACTTATTTGTGACTTGATGCCACAAATAGATTTAGCAGAATTTTAATATTTGCTGCTTCATAGCCGAATCAATCAGAGGCACCAACCGAACGCAACAACAACAAAAAAATATTTTAATATATCAGAGCATCTACCCGTAAACACCGTCAGTTAAAAAGGGCTGTTTTTACGGCGGAGTCCGGTGGGGAGCGCTGCGCGGGACCGAGCGCGTGACATCACTTACAGCAAACTTCACGCAGAACAACGAGCACGAACCGGCGCCGTTTATCCGCACGCAGTTTAACGTAATTCACCTAGAAAAAGGGTTCTTGTTAAAAACACCAGGAGTCTGACATTTTTCCTTCATGACGTCACGTTACTACACACGGTGAACGCGCGCGCGCGCTGCCCTCGTCTCGGTAGCTACGAAGCCGGTGAATGAGCGCTAACGGCTGAGAGTTCACGATTAAAGGTCCGTTCAAACGGCAGCAGGCAGGAAAACAAACGGGTTACTATCGCTCACCTCTCAGCGGCAGCCCGGAGGAGAGCCGCAGGTCCAGTGCCAGCTCCGAACGGAACCGGGTTTTTGTTTAAAGCGACAGGACGATAAGAAGGGGGCGGAGCTACCTGCAGCACCGCGCGCCCCCGGGCAGCGCGCCGCGTGTGCGCGCGCACGGGCTCCCAAAGCACTTGAAAGAGGTTTTAGTGACTGATGGAAGTTTTGTGGACTCGGTGAACGATCCTGTGCTCATCGCCGGCACAAATAATAAGTCAGGCGTGCCTGGGGGGTTCAAATCCCAGCCTGACCTTTGGGCAAGGTCTTTAATACTCTAGTTGCTCCTGGTGTGTAGTGAGCGCCTTGTATGGCAGCACCCTGACATCTCGGTGAATGTGAGGCATTATTCTAAAGCACTTTGAGCGTCTGATGCAGATGGAAAAGCGCTATATAAATGCAGTCCATTTACCATTGCATTTATTTATTTATTGGTTGAACAGCTTCCTTTCTTCTTCTATGGATTTTCCTCAAACTAATATAATGAAGAAAACTATATTTCATTTGATGAGCATATGGCTGAATTTGATACATAACTTCTGTTTCCAATTTTCAAAAGTTTCGATACACCGATTGAGGCTTGGCGTTATTATTTAATCACAAAGGGCCTGGACAGGACTTACTTCTTGTACACATTAGTATAATTTTCCTGGAATTATTCCACAATGTCAGTCAGTGAGTCTGCAAAATTTACAGCCGTGTTCAACTGAAACTTATATGCTCTGAAAGATAGAAGTGAGCAACAGCAAATGCTTAGTTTTAGACCATGTTGACGTCTGAACACGCACATCAACCAGAACATAAAACAGAAGCAGACAGGACCAACAATCTGCTGTAGGGTCAGCAAAGTGCTACTGGTGGTCTGTGAGCGACCCCTAGTGGTCCCTCAGGATATTGGTAAAACAACTAAACCTAAGCAGCATGAATTTTAAAATGAAATGTTCATCAGCTCGTATGTAAATCCAAAAATTTGAATCTAAATTGCCTGTATTGTGATGCTAGTTTGGCTGTTTTATGACCATTTTGTGACAAAAGTTTCTCAAAAATAATCAGCGCAGTCAGCTGACAAGGTGGATTGAGATGATTTAAGACAGGATCTATTAAATGTAAATTAAATGGTCCTGATGATTCAGCCACCAACAAATGACTGAGTAAGGAATGCTATTTGTAAAGCTGAAGAAAACACAGGTCCTCCTGTATCAGCCTCCACCCTACATGGTCCAAAGCTTCCTGCTGTGAAAGCGCACAGACAGGTCCTGGAGAACATGACCCACTTTCCACACCTGAGCAGCCATGTGTCATCAATCGCTGACATCGATGACGAGGTCCAACACTGACTCAAGTGTACAAGAACTGACTTTGCCAACAACAAAGACCTTCAACACAAGATAGAAGTCATTGTCTACAAAGCCGTCATCATGCCAACCCTGCTGTATGGGTCTGAGACCTGGACCACCTACTGCTGCCACCTGAAGGCCCTCAAGCAATTCCACTAATGCTGCCTGAGCCAAGCTCCAGTGTATGGAGTGTGTGATCTTCAAGAACCAGCTACAGCGGTGGCTCACATTGTTAGGATGGATGACAGCTGACCTTCTACTCCCAGCTGAGTGAAGGAAAATGGTCCCAAGGAGCACAAAAGAAATGCTACAAGGACCTCCTGAAGCACAACCACAAGAGCTGCTCTGGAAGAACACACGAGGGGCCGAGTCAGCTGGTGAGCAACGAACCACCCTGGAGTCTTTGAAAACATGCAGACAACAGAGAGGAGAAAGAGGAAGGAGAGAGAGCTGGATCCTGACCGGCAGAGGCTTCCTGCAGCAACCACGTGCAACGTCTGTCAGAAACAACAATCAAGAACGGACCAGTTCAGTCATCTCCGGGTTGGGCCATCCTGCCTGGGAATCGATCAGGAGATGATCTTCCTCACCGAGGGACTGACACACACATGGGAAGGTTGTAATAAACTGGAGTAATAAGCAGACCTCTAGTTTCTGGATATTTTGGGAGTTAGAAGGTCATAAGAGCGTGTTTGCCATGATCAGCCTGTATTGATCATATGATTGATCTGAAACAGGTTCAATATGTGGCAGCATGTGCACACAGTAATGTTCATCACAATAACCTCATGAGACATTTATTGTTCTCTGGAGTACATGTTCAGTATTTTGTTTTTATTGCACAGAAATACTATTTTCATGGTCATCTCACACACACACACATCACCGCAATACTCATGTTTACAAACATTTAAGGTCACATGTAACACAAACTAATCAAATCCGCTGAGGAACCAACCATCACTGCTTCAGTCCTGAGGTCCAGACAGACCAGGTCAGATCTCCACAGAATCCACATCTGGATCCAGATCCAACGTGTCGTTCCAAAAAGATTAACAAAGACCAGATGATTATTTATTTCAGAATTTCTTTTTGCTGGAGATGACGTCCTTGACAAGCCACACCCACTTTACAACCATCCAATCAGGTCACACTTGGTAAATTTACCTCTGTTTTTTCCCTCTCCACCAGGTCGTTATTGTAAATAAGAATTTTTTTCTTAATAACTTACCTGGTTAAATAAAGTCAAAAAATTGATCATATAAAAAGCTCCCACATAACATCATAATAAAGATTTAATGATGAAACGGCAGCTGAACTCTGAACAGCTCGCAAACGGTCCAGTTTCCTATATTTGTGTAACAGCAGCTGCTACAACATCCGGCATGACATCATCCTCACCACCATTTCCCTGTGTGACATCATCAGTGTTTTCCCTGGCAGTCATATGAGGGCCTGAGGCAGGTGTTCTTCTGTCACCTGATGTTTATCACACTTTAACACTCTATGAGGTCATTTTTATTTACACTCATGACAAGTCAAACACTTACAACTAAATACACTGATGAGGAAACTCAGAGTCCCTCCGGTGCCCAAATGTAACTGGCTCAACCTGTAAACTCCACCCAGATCAATGAGCTAATCAGAAAAATGATTTTAATCAGCATCTGCACATGTTCCAACTGCAGCCAACACTTTTCCTCAATGCACACCTCCCCATTATTGAGTTTGTTTTCACTGTTCACAGCTGCTTGTAAGAAACATGCCAAAATATGAGCTATTTATCAAATCCAGTCTGCAGTGACAAAACTTAAAAAGTTTGGACATGAACATTTGTGGGTATCTCAGAAAACAAGCCTAAAGGTTTGTATTTTTGTTTGCCTTTGATAAATATTACAGGTGGATAATTTTACAGCCTCAATTCTGCAGTTTGATAATGCTGACATCTCCAGTGTTAATGCTAATTTGTGATTTAGGAAGAATGATGCTAAAGTTGGTGCTAAACGCTGTGATAACGTATCAGGTCACTAATGTTTGTTCATTGTTTGGGATTAAGGACTAAGTTAAAATGTCAGCCGTGTTTAATCTCCAGGTTATCTGTTACACTGCTCTGTGTTCCAGGAGTGGTGCTTGTAAGGATTACTCCAAACAGGATTCAGTTCTGTTTACTTGCCACCGGCTGTGAAGCCAGGTCCAAGAAGTTGTGAGTATCTGCTATGCTTCTTTGCAGATGATGTTGGATTCTGTTTAAATCAGGTGATCACTCTGCAACATTCTGAGAATTTGTGGGATCCACAAGAAGTTGTTGGACTTCGCAGCCAGCCTATACACAGGTACAGAGAGTGCTGTACGGAGCGGGGAGACACAGTCTTCCCAGTGAATTCTGGGATGTGTTCTGGCTCCTGCACTGTTCAGGACTTGCGTGACTGGGTGTTGGGTTGGGTTGAGGAAACCAGCGGCTCAGGTTTATAGATCACACTGTGATGTTTGTGGGATCACTGGATACCCTGACTGCTGAGTGAGGAATCAGTGTATCTGGGTCTGAGATGGTTCTGGGTCCAAATGAAGATCCAGGCTGTCATCAGACATGTCTGTATGTGGTCAAAGTCTTGAACTTGTAGAGACATTCGCTGATCTCAGCAGGGACATTATGTCACTTCATCCTCAGCCTTTGAGATCCAGAGACACCTGTGAAGATCTCATGGAGTCCTGAGGTCAAAGGTCAGAGCTGTTTGGCAATGCTGATATTTTTATAGGAGAACTAAGGTCCAAGTCTTTAGGGTCCTGGTTTTTCCCGTCTCTGTCAGACTTGAACTCTAACCAGTGTCCTAAGGTGAGGACTGGATGTCTTTGGTCCCAGGTCTCTGTGGAGGATCTTTGGGTCTTGCTGGAATGACTTTGTGTCCGATGAACGGTTACTTAGTGAGACTCAGATGAGGAGGATCATTGACACTGTGGGGGAACATCAGACACCACATTTAGTCCACGATCCAAGACACAGGTGCCTGAGTGTTGAGGTCCCCAGTGGTTGAAGGTCAAGGACACGCCCACAATTCACCCGGCTGCAGCAGAAAGACATTATTTTGGAGAGGAGGGGATGGACTACTTGTCTACATAGGTGGTTGTCATCCAGGATCCAGGGTGGTGTGGTAACGTGGTGCATATCTGGCACCAGTGCACGCTACCAGACGTGGTAGGAAACATGACAGACTGAAAGACGCCACAGCGAGACATGATCTGGGACTCCACCTTCAATTCTTCATCAAACAAAAAGATTGTCCAAAAGGGACGTTTGGAGTGGGAGGAGGACAGGCTCACCATCAATGCATGGACAGTTCAACTCCCCATCAGACCACAACATCATTAAGGGCCCTTGGGCAAACTGTTCTAAGAGTGCAGCTGAGCAGCATGCTGACATCAGTGTATGTATACACACACACACAGGGAAAAAGGCTCTGTCTGGACCAGACTGTCCTTAAAAAGTGAGTGAAAGGCACAAAGGTAGACTAGTGAGGGAAACTACCAAGGCACCCAGGACAACTCTGAAGCAGCTGCATGCACCAGTGACTGACTGGAGAGTTTTTTTTTCCTGCTTCCTCTCCAGTCACAGAGATTTCAATAAAAAGGTTTGCGTGTGTCCGACAGAGTTTACCAGATGCCTTTTGGCAAAGTACTGATGAGCACCTACACCTTCAGGTGGATCATCCAACACCAACTTGCTCCTCCTCCACTTTCCTAAAACAGACAATTTTTTCACCCACTCACAGCTGTGGGTTCTTCTTTGCAGGCAATGAGCTAAAATCAGCTGATTTTTTAAATGGAGTTTGGTCTGCGGGTTCCTGTGTGCAGACACACCGTCTCCGTCCCCCCGTCTCACCTTAAACAGCCGCGTTTAGCTCTCCTCCCTCTGCTGGACCTCCTTCATGCTGACACCTCCTCTGGACTGAGGACAGGACACACGATCACACCTGGACGTTCTCGTGTTTGGCGCGCGCACTCTCTGTGCTCGTCTCCCAGGTGACTCCAGCACAGAATGACATCATCGCTGTCGGCACACACACCTGTTTGCTTATCGGCACAGCCCCTCTGATAAACAAGCTCCGCCCCCAGCTCCTGTTTACCTTCTGGATGTGTGACATTGTTCTTTAAGAACTTACACTCGCTGTCCACTTTATTAGGTACACCTGTTCAACTGCTGATTGAAGAACACGTTAACCACTCACATGGCAGACAGTCAGTCAGGAGGATGTGCAGCACGACAGAGCAAACCTTAATAATAATAAATATTATTTTTATTTTAATAATAATAAATAAATGCAAACATCACGAAGGCGCGGCTCTATCGCACCTCATATCATCAAGTCAGGCTGCTGGAGGCAACAACAAGACGCCAACAAGGACCAAAACCTGAGGACTGTTTCCAGCACCGTCTTCACACACCGCCACCGAGAATCAAGGCAAAACCGGTCGAACCCAGTCCGGGATACGGTGGCTGACACACAATGTACGTTATCACCCAGTTAGCCTGTGTATGCTAACAGCTCCTTGTCTTAAATGCTGCATTCATGACATGCTGGAAAGTGGGAAATTATGAACTCCAACTCTGGAAAAATAATTTAAATGCATCACATCAGGTTGGATTATTTTTTTTAATTCAGAAACTTTAGTTCTCATAACGACTACAATCATAGCATTCAGACATTAATATCAAAAAAATGATGTTTACCAATAAAAATCATTTTATTCTCTCTGTTTCTGTTTTATTACATTAGTAAAGTTATTTCTCCAATTAATGGTCGCAGGGGGCTGGAGTCTATCGGGTTCACCCTGGACAGGACGCCAGTCTGTCACAGGGACACAAACAGACAAACACACTCACACAGTTTTTGCAAAGTTGCCTCATTCAAGGTATTTTCCATCTTTCTGAGTTACAGCAAGCAACTGGAATAACTTATGTGTTCATATGACAACAAAACAATTGTACATTGCAGGTAGGTTTGTGTAAAGTAAATATTACTTTAAATGGCTTCAACTCAGATATTGAACTAGCTAATGCTCTTAATTGTTTTTTTAATCGTTTTAACATATCTGATTTTAGTAAGGAAACTCAGGAACTTGGTCTCAGGCTCCGTGACTCAACACTTCTCCCTTCACCAATGGGATATAGAAAAAGCTTTTCTTAGCACAAAAGTAAATATGAGTCATGGTCCAGATAATATCTGTGGCCATTTACTTAAATCTTGTGTAAAAGAGCTGAGTCCAGTTTTTTTTATTATATTTTTAACTGGTCCTTGGAAACACAGCATGTCCCCAAAGTGTGGAAAGATGCTGTTGTGGTCCCAGTTCCTAAATCTAGTAATCCTACATCCTTGAATGATTTTAGGCCTGTTGCTCTAACATCAATTTTGATGAAGATTTTTGAGAAATTGGTACGGTCGGTAATGCTAAAAAATACTATGCATGCACTCGATCCATTACAATTTGCTTATAGGCCTAATAGAGGAGTGAAGGACGCCACACTCACTTTGCTTAATCTGCTTCTCAGGCATTTGGAGGGCAGCGGGTGTCATGCCCGGCTTTTTTTTGTTGACTTCTCTTCAGCTTTTAATACAATTCAACCCTGTATTTTAACCCAAAGGCTTTTAGAACATTTTAAATTAAGTAATAATCTTGTGGGTTGGATTTTAGACTTTTTGTTGTGAAAGTGTAGGAACACGAACCCACAACAGGGGGCGTAAAAGAACGGGCAATGGATAAGACAAACAGTAACAATTTAATGTTGTAAATTGTGTACAACGGAATACAGACAACAACCAGTTTGGAACTACAGTCAATTACACGTTGGGTGACGTGTGGACAGGCTTGAGGATAGGAGACGCCTGTCCAGAACCGAGCCAGATCCCACACGGCCCTCACCACCAACGGATCTGAAGAACACCGGAGCTGCCAAGTCCTGGGTCCCCAGGTGGCCACCGTCTCCAGCTGTCAGACCTGGCACTGCTGGCAGAGAACAAAAACAGCACAGATGTGTGAGTACGCACACTCAGTAATCCCACAGTCTGTGTTCCTTTGGGAGGGAGCACCTCCACCTCCAGTCACACACTCGTGCAGCTCCTGTCTAACCACTTATCTGGTTGGGGTGTGAAGCGAAGCCGTCGCTGATCACACCAAACGCCAATCCCACAGATAAGGCAACACCACAGGAAAACAGCTGCAAAGAAGTTCAGACTATTAGTCAGCGTTAAATACAGCAGAGATTATTACCTCCAAGATAGCTGATTTCTCAGCGAGGAGGTGGAGTTGCAGTCCGGCCTTTATGGTGATGGTGATGAGTTGAATGAGTGACAGCTGGTGCCGATGATGAGTGACAGCTGTCACTCCCAGTGGCTCCAACGCCCTCTCGTGCTTGAAGCCTGCACTCCAAGCAGGGCGCCATCTGGTGGTGGTGGGCCAGCAGTACCTCCTCTTCAGCGGCCCACACAACACTTTTTAACAAACAGAACACAGAAAGTTAGAGTGAACGGGATTTTATCAAACACAGTGTGTTCTTCTACTGGCTCGCCACAAGGGTGTGTGCTCTCACCTCTTATTTATTCTCTATACCAGTATGTGTCAGAGCACTTTTAAAAACAGGTTTGTTTTAAAATACGCGGATGATACAGTGATCGTCAGTCTGCTGCGGGATAACGAGAGCAGCCACAGTCCTGTAGTTGACCATTTTGTTAAATGGTGTGAGGACTCATATCTTCAGATTAATATATCTAAAACTAAAGATATGGTCATTGATTTTAGGAAGAATGGTAGCACACCTGGCAACACAACAATGAATGGTCAACCAGTTGGAATTGTGAAAACTTATAAATACCTTGGGACTATTATTGATGACTCGCTGAAGTGTGAGGCGGTGTGTAGGAAGGGACATCAGCGCTTGTTCTGTCTCAGGAAACTGTCGTATTTTCATATTGGCCGAACCATGTTAACACTATTTTATCGTGCTTTTATTGAATCTGTTTTAGCTTTTCTGTGGTGGCCTGGTTTGGCAGTTTGACATTGAAGGATAGGAACAGACTGAGTCAGATCATTAAATGGTCCAGTCGGTTGATTGGTGAATCGCAGCTGAGTTTAGAGTCCCTGTACACTAAACAATTACAGCGGATAACCAACTGCATTACAGTTGATGACTCCCACCCCCTGGCTAATGAATTTCAGCTTTTACCTTCTGGCTGTTGTGTGGGCCGCCAGAAGAGGAGGTACTGCTGGCCCACCACCGGAGGACGCCCTGCCTGAAGTGCGGGCTTCAGGCACGAGAGGGCGCTGCCGCCCCACAAGAGCGGCCGGGGTGACAGCTGTCACTCATCGGTTATGACAGCTGTCACCAATCATCTGCTCCTCACCCCTAATAAAAGCAGGATGACACCTCCACCACGTCGCTGACATATCGTTCTACCAAGGAGGTAACGTTCTCAGCCTGAGTGTTACTAGCGTTGTTTCAGTGAATACGTTGTTGCAGCTGTTTTCCTGAAGAACCGGCGTATGCCACGACTGCTTCGCTCTGCATCCCGCCAGATAAGTGATTGACAGTAGCTGCACGAGTGTGGATGAGAGGTGGAGGTGGAATAACCACCATACTTGTTACGGGGTGTACACACACCCAAACCTGACTGTTTTTGCTCTTCGCCAGCAGTACCAGATCCGACACGCGGAGACGGTGGCCACCTGGGGACTCGGAACTTGGCGGCTCCAGTATTCTCCTGGTTCGGTGGCGGAGGAAATCGTGTGGTTCCGGTTCTTCTCCAGACGGACGTCTCCTATCGTCGAGCCTGCCCACACAACACCTTGATTAATTGATTCTGTATTCGTTCTATAATCTGCTGTGTGTAGTTGTGGCATTCACAACAGTAAAGTGTTCATATTTGACTTCTTCTATTGTCCGTTCATTTGCGCCCCCTGTTGTGGGTCCGTGTCACTACACTTTCACAACACTGGCCGTAGGTTTAGAGTCCCAAGGTGTAGAACAAAACGCTACAGGAGTAGTTTTGTCCCAGCAGCAATTGTGCAACTGAACAAATCTTAGTAGGTTTGCATATGGTTATATTTAGATATTTATATACTTATTTATTTATTTGCCCTTTGCACACTAGTTTTAAGCTGACCATCTTTTTAGTGGTTTTAAGGTTGTGAGTCCTTGGTGGTGTTTGTTAACTTGTTTTGTGTATGTTCTTTGTTAGTATTTTTAGTGTTTTTATTGTTGTTGTTGTGTTGACTAACATGGACGCCTGTTTTCTGTTTGCTGCAAGCCAAATCTACCTACGGGTACAAATAAAGTTACCTGAACCTGAACCTGAACCTGTGTTCGCCAAGAGGCTAATGTGTTTTAGTTTATTGCTAGGTTAGCTTACGCTAACAGAGCCACGTAATTTCCTCTGGGTTAGCTTATGCTACCAGAGCCGTGTGTTTACCTTTGGGTTAGCTTAAGCTATCAGGGCCAAGTGTTTTAGCTTATTGCTAGGTTAGCTTATGCTAACATAGCTGTGTGTTTTCCTCTGGGTTAGCTTATGCTAAGAGAGCTGCACATTTACCTGTGAGTTAGCTTAAGCTATCAGGGCCAAGTGTTTTATCTCATCACTAGGTTAGCTTATGCTAACTGAGCTGTGTTTACTTCTGCATTAGTTTAAGATTACGGGGCCATGTGTTATATCAGGTGTTTTTGTAGAAAAAAGAAAAGCATTTTAGTTTGGACACATGAAATGTGAACAAATTTTATTTTCATTCATATTACATGTATTTTACAAAAATAATCTCAATTATTTATTATTTCATATAGCAATTAAATATTTTTTACTCTCCCCGAGCTCTGCTGATTCCAGATTAGCTTGTACAAATGACATCTTAATTTTATCCAATCAGATTTCTGCCCTGTTGTTGCTGGGTGAAAAAGCTTCCCTGATGCCTTCAGAATGATTCGCTCTGCACTTAAACTAATGGGGACCATGTTGTTGATTCTCATGTCCTTTAACCAATCAGATTGAGGCTTTACTGTGTTGGGGAGTGTCCTGTTATACTGTGGCCTGATAGCAGCCTCTAGCTAACTTACAGCTACATCAGCCGTGTGTTTGGATCTTTGTTCAATAAATGTAAGCAAATGTTAGCTAACTGGAAGGAGGCTAACACATAATACACTCCGAGTTCATCTTCTAATTCATAGAAACAATTTATGGTGTTTAGATTTGAGTTGTAATGTTTGTTTTGTTTTGTTTTTTTGTTTGTTTTTTTTAAATGGTCAATGACTGAAGGAGAAGAAATGGATTTGTCGAATGACTGTGTTATTGAACGGTTTATGAAGGAAGAAATTCAGTCTGTGCCTTCAACTGATGAGCAGCTTTAGTGAGTTGATTATGTGTTTTTTATTGCTGGGCAACAATTAAAAATTTTAATCATGATTAATCGCATTGTTATACGCAAAATCCAAAAATGAATTCAAAAGTAGTGTATAGCATAATTTTATTTTAAATCTTCTGCCATATGAATGGAAGTGCCATTAACAGGGTTTCCAGCAGGATTATTCTCAGCGTTAAAGGGGCTTTCACAGTCGCGTATTCGTAGAGCTGCTCATTGCAGCGTTGTATTTCATTTAAATATGCCCGAAATACGTGCGTACGCAGCCTTTAACAGTGTTCGTTCATACTTGCAGCTGCGTGTGTTTGCGTTTTAATATGTGCACACAGTCGCGTGTGCCATGCCGCCAAGGGAATTGAAAAATCACCTTAAAAAGCCGGGGGGTCAGGGATGTTTAGGTCCCCTGCTGAGGCTTTTGCATTATGGGCTGATAAAGGGCCTTTTTTGTTAGTCTAAATAAATATACCAAAATCTGAAGTCCAGATGGAAGAGGAGAACATCTCTGCCTTTCAAAATGTGAGGAAAGTGTTTCAAAAACACCACCAATTTGAGGTTGAAGCTGCAGAGGTGACCTTCATCTAGTTAAAAGTGCTGAGCGTCCAGCTCTCCTGTTGTCTCTGCAAACTCACACCTGCTGCTACACTTATAACTAAAACAAAGGCTCTTTAAACAGTAACCATTTAATTTGACTAAAAACCTTTTCCTTATTTTAACATTAAATGAATGAATCATTAAACATGTCCATGAAGTCAAAGTTCAGTCAAAAAGACATTTGCACAGGTAGAAGCCCTGCCCCTATTGTGCATACTTTTAAAACATTCAAAACCACTAGAACAGTGAAATTCATATTTTAGTAATTACTCTGTCCTGATTACAACATTAAAATCAATCACATAGTCAATGAGGGTGTGATTTAATGTTGAAATGACTCACTTAAAAAGTTGTTTAATCATGAGAAATCCTAATGAACAAACACACTGCAGTCATTGTTACATCAGCTCCAGTTGTGTTTATAGTAAATATTTATTTACAGTATCTTTTTTTCCTGGTTGAAATGCAGATATGAATGAATGAATCTACCAGACTTAAAAATGTACACTATTTTTCATGCTATTTTGCCTAAAAATCAGTGCCAAGGGTCATTATCATGTTATCAAGAAAACAGGCCACCTGAAACAAACAACAACAGATGAGTTATGGTTTTAATTTACAGATGAACAAAGATTTCTAAAGAATCTTCTTTTTTTTAAACTTAAAACTATTTTAATTACAAGTTATTTATTGTAAGAAAAAAAGCCATAAGGATTTTCTTGAATAAACTGCTGGGTATAAATTAGCAGTTCTGATGTTCTTGACAAACATCTACACAGGCCTGATGCCTTGTTTCTTTCTTTAAAGTAAGGCTGTAACAAAGATAAATAAAAAACAAAACAAAACAAAAAAAACAACAACTGGCTTTCCTTCACACAATTTGGTGCTCAAAATGCAGTCAATAGTGTTTCAGAGAGTTATAAACTTAAAACTCTTCTGGGGAAGGTGGCCCTGCTCTCCCCTATCCCCCAGCGTGCGGTTTGCTGCAAGAACTTGAGCGGCTACAGGAGAAATTTTCCCCCAGTGCTCGGTTCTCCTGCACGGAGCAGGAGAACTTTAGTGGCTTTGGTTCTCTTGACTATGTTGCCTGGAAGCACTTAAATGGCCATGTAAAAGTTCCATTCCCTTCTCCATGTCCACAGCAGCAGTCAGCAACAGACTTGCAAAAAAAAAAAAAAAAAAAAAAAAAAAAGCGTTAACATTTGTTCAAAAAAAAAAGTTGTCAACGTTAATTAATTCATGTGTTAACGCAATAATAACGCATTAACTTGCCCAGCCCTTGTATTTTTACTTGCTGTGGATTATTCCTGTTGGTGTAAATGACGTCTGTGGTCTGTCTGTGTCAGTGTCTGTCTGTCAGACTCGCTTCGGCAGCTTGGTTGGAATCTCTTTCTTTTTGATTGTATCATTTGTGTTTATGGTATTTTTTGCTTGGCTGGTGGTCGTATGAGTCTGTCTTGTTTTAAATTCAGGTTTTGGGTTCATGGTCTGAACAATCTCATCCAAAAGGAGTCTTATTTTTTTTAATTTTGGCATTTCTTAAATGTTTGTGTTCACAGCCCACTTTCTGCTGTGTGTCAGTCTTTGAAAGTTGTCCTACTCAAAGGTCTCCAGGATGGGTTCGTGACCTGTTTCTCTGAGGAAGAGGAGTAGGCCATCAGGTCGGAGTCCCATGGTGGCTGCGTTGGTCATGGGGTGAAAGTAGACCATCTCATGGCCTCCTTCCACCAGATCGCGGTCCAGGACAAACTTGACGCTGCAGTCCTTGTCAAAGAACAAAGCAAGAGCCGTGGCACAGCCCTGACCCACCTGAGGATGAGAAGGATGTAGACATAAACACTACAGGTACACTTTTTACCACCGAGGAGACACACAGACCTAATGAGCATCAACCTATGACTGACAAAGGATGCTACAGCCAATCGGGAATCAATTACTCCATTTATTTATTTTTTTTCTTCACCATCAGCAGCTCATATGGAGAAGAACTGAAGAAGAGGCTGTTCCTGGATTGGGCTCATCTCCACAATAAAACCAATCCTCATTACACACATCCTGGGCCAGAAAAAACAAACTGCTCCAAATCTATAAGCGGTGTCAGGTGGTCGATTCGAGAACTGCAGGTGAAAGAAGAACATCAATCAGCAGCACCTTTTCAGGATCACTTAGACCTGATGTGATCTTCACCGGAGCTTCTGATGCAAGAAGAACTGTGTCCCGTCTCATCTTTGAGTGTTGGTACGCTGGATGTGAACCCGCTGAAGTTGGATGTAGTAGTTATGTGTGACGCAGTCTGCTCGGGCTACACTTTACCCAGAGCGAAAAAAAAAAACTCTCAGGAGGTGTGATGAGAGCTTCCTAATGGTGACAGCTCAGGAGGATCTGTGTGACAGCCAGGTCCAGTGATGCTGGAACCAGTCATATAGTTGACCATTACTACGGTTTCTCAGTTGGTATATATTTAACGTGAGCTTTTCCAGCCATGGGGCCCTCAACACTCAGGCACCTGCATGGTGGATTGCACATAGAGAAACGCACCACAAGGCTCCCTCACAATGCAAAAAATACAGCTTGTTTGGCACAAAGTCATTCCAGCAGGACCCAAAGATTCTCCACAGAGACCTGGTACCAAAGACATCCAGTCCTCACCTTAGGACACTGGTTAGAGTCCAAGTCTGACAACCAGACAGTGAGACAGGAAGCACCAGGACCCTGAAGGCTTGGACCTTCGTTCTCCTGCAAAGATACTGATAGCACCAAACATGTCTCACCTTTGACCTCATGACTCCGTAAGATCTTCCCAGGCGTCTCTGGATTTCAAAGGGTAATGATGCAGAGATATGAAGGTCACTGCTGAGATCAGTGAACGTCTCTACAAGTTCAACATTTTCACTACATACAGAGACACGTCTGACGGATGAGTCCAGAAGGTCACTGAAAGCCTGGACCTCAGTCTGGGTCCAGGACATCACATACCCAGACACTCTGGTTCCTCACTCAGCTTCTCAAGTGTCCACTGAGTCCACAAAAATATCAAGGTCAGTAAGCCTTTCCTCAGCAAGAAAAGCACACAGCTCACTGGTTTCCACAACCCAACCCAACACCCAGCGCATGCACACGTGATGGAGGCAAGCCAGCATGTTGTGCATATGTCTTGTCTCAGAGTGATGCTGAAAAACTAATTCATGCATTTATTTCCTCTAGGCTGGACTATTGTAATTCATTATTATCAGGTTGTCCTAAAAGTTCCCTAAAAAGCCTTCAGTTGGTTCAGAATGCTGCAGCTAGAGTACTGACGGGGACTAGCAGGAGAGAGCATATCTCACCCGTGTTGGCCTCTCTTCATTGGCTTCCTGTTAATTCTAGAATAGAATTTAAAATTCTTCTTCTTACTTATAAGGTTTTGAATAATCAGGTCCCATCTTATCTTAGGGACCTCGTAGTACCATATTACCCCATTAGAGCGCTTCGCTCTCAGACTGCGGGCTTACTTGTGGTTCCTAGGGTTTGTAAGAGTAGAATGGGAGGCAGAGCCTTCAGCTTTCAGGCTCCTCTCCTGTGGAACCAGCTCCCAATTCAGATCAGGGAGACAGATACCCTCTCTACTTTTAAGATTAGGCTTAAAACTTTCCTTTTCGCTAAGGCTTATAGTTAGGGCTGGATCGGGTGACCCTGGACCATCCCTTGGTTATGTTGCTTTAGACGTAGACTGTGGGGGGGTTCCCATGATGCACTGTTTCTTTCTTTTTTTGCTCCGTATGCATCACTCTGCATTTAATCATTAGTGATCGATCTCTGCCCCCCTTCTCGGCATGTCTTTTTCCTGGTTCTTTCCCTCAGCCCCAACCAGTCTCAGCAGAAGACTGCCCCTCCCTGAGCCTGGTTCTGCTGGAGGTTTCTTCCTGTTAAAAGGGAGTTTTTCCTTCCCACTGTGGCCAAGTGCTTGCTCATAGGGGGTCGTTTTGACCGTTGGGGTTTTTCATGGTTATTGTATGGCCTTGCCTTGCAATATGGAGCGCCTTGGGGCAACTGTTTGTTGTGATTTGGCGCTATATAAGAAAAAAGTTGATTGATTGATTGATATGTAGTCAGAACATCTCACTATGGCCAAAAGACACTCCAGCAACAAATGCTAAAGCCCACAGGTTTCAGCATCAAAGAGTGCCTGCCTTCCGTCCAGGAGATGGTGAGTTAGCGTCCTGGGGGGTGGGGGGGTGGAACACAACAGAGTTTAAACAAGCATTGAACTGTATAGGAACCAGAACTCATCCCCGAGGAACACCAGCTATCACTGGGAAAAACCCAGAGTTTCTGCATCCATTTCCTATAGACGGAGTCTTGCTTTGCCAATGGGCAAAATAATATTTCTCCTCCAACACTGCCTTGTTTCTGCAACAACGTGGCTGCAATGATGGCAGATTTCTCGGCCAATCAGTGCCCGACTCTCAGATTTAGAGCCAATTAAAAAAAAAAAAAAAACACACGATATGCTCAGACCCACACCCTTTTTAAGCCAACAGAGTTAAAGACTAAGATTTAAAGTTCTCACCTTGAGTTTTTCCAACATGGTTGCCTCATCTGCAAACCGCAGGTTGCCGCTGCTGACACCAAGCTTCTTGGCGAGGACGCTAAGGTTCACCTGCACAGCAACAGAGAGGATAACTCCTACAGGCTGTTGGAGTTATGACTGTACAAATAACATGTTCATTTAGATGACTATATTTTTCAGAGGATAAGTCCCACCTTTTTCTGTATTATCAGATCTTTAGTTTGGGATTTTTGTGCATTGTTGAAGTTTTATTTTAGTTATTGGCTTTTATTCTTAGAGTTTATGTTGTTAAATGCTTTGATTCCTGGAAAAGGCCGACAAAAAAAGTCATTATTACAACCCCAATTCCAATGAAGTTGGGACATTGTGTAAAATGTAAATAAAAACAGAATACAATGATTTTCAAATCCTCTTCAACCTATATTCAATTGAATACACCACAAAGACAAGATATTTAATGTTCAAACTGATAAACTTTGTTGTTTATGTGCAAATATTTGCTCATTTTGAAATGGATGCCTGCAACACATTTCAAAAAAGTTGGAATGGGGCAACAAAAGACTGGGAAAGTTGATGAATGCTCAAAGAACACCTAATTGGAAACAGGTGAGTGTCAAGATTGGATATAAAAGGAGCATCCCCAAAAGGCTCAGCCGTTCATAAGCAAAGATGGGGTGAGGATCACCACTTTGTGAACAACTGCATGAAAAAAATAGTCCAACAGTTTAAGAACAATGTTTCTCAATGTTCAATTTCAAGAAATTAAGGGATTCCATCATCTACAGTCCATAATATAATCAGAAGATTCAGAGAATCTGGAGAACTTTGTACACATAAGCAGCAAGGCTGAAAACCAACATTGGATGCCCGTGACCTTCGATCCCTCAGGCGGCACTGCATTAAAAACCAACTTCATTTTGTAAAGGATCTTACCACGTGGGCTCAGGAACACTTCAGAAAACCACTGTCAGTTAACACAGTTCATCGCTACATCTACAAGTGCAAGTTAAAACTACCATGCAAAGTGAAAGCCAAACATCAACAACATCCAGAAACGCCGCCGCCTTCTCTGGGCCCAAGCTCATTTCAAATGGACAGACGCAAAGTGGAAAAGTGTGCTGTGGTCTGATGAGTCCACATGAATGGACAACTAACTTAACCTTTCAAGTAAAAGTTCTAAAAGAAAAGCCACAACACTTCTGCGTCAGAGCAGTTCGGACTCATAACGAGCCTGAACCTACCGACCCGCATTCAACAAAAACGCTCTTTATGACATTTTAAATCAAGTGTGACTCTAAACACAATCTGAAACATTCTGTTAGTAAAATTCAACCTCATAGAAATTACATCAATGTCCAATAAATAAAGATAAAAAATCTATCAAATATCCAACCAAAAACAGATCTACAAGATACATTAAAAAAAAAACAAAAAAAAAAAAACAACTGATGCACTGGATGAACTCAATTCAGTTATGAGCAGGATTTCCATCTAATAAATATATGTTGTCCCAACTAAATTAAATTAAATGATCTTGCATGGATGCACTTTGAGTTGG